>NW_024540304.1:0-261826 GCF_016647625.1 Suillus subalutaceus
AGAAATGAGCAAGAACGGGCTGCTCGTCGGGCACAGCGCGGGGTATTGTTGGCGACAGGCGGTAGCATTAATACGGCGGGTGTTGCCGAACTGGCTGCACAGTTACTATTTCTCACAAGTCCCAAGCAGCACCAGTACCCGCTTCAGAGCGGATCGCGAGCCTGCGAGCATTGACGCGTAAAACACGGCCTAAGCGTGCCCATGTGAAGATCCTCTAATGACGCGTGCTTCGATCTTAGCGGAGCATCATGTGTCTTGCTCGCCTCACTCGGTTCGAGAACTCCGAGTCCTTCCCCGTTCTAAATTTCTTCTTCTCTGCGCTCATGTTCCCATTCGTCGCTCGACGATTTTTGTCACCTATACTCTAGCGTGTTTTGGTCTGTTTTCGTGTGTCTTCAGACCTTGCGGTCTATTCACGTTCTCAGACGAATCACGCTCCGAAGGTCTGTTTTGCTTGATCCTCCAATGATTGTCTGATTCCGAACTTCTCTGCTTCAGCCTTTCTCTCGTGTCACGCGCTCGGTCCAGATCCCCGCCCTCTTGTGCCGGTCTGGCAAAGCCAGACCTTCCCACACACAAAATGAATCAAGAGCTGATGAAGTCTCGTCTGATTCGTTTCTGAAAGCTCTTCCTCTCTCACCTGTAGTCTCCTCACTTCGACTACTCACGTCTCTACCAATATTAGTCGTTGCAACGGCGCTATAAATATTGACTTCCTTTTATCTTCACGCGATCATACAAAGGTATTGAACCTAGCCTGGAAACACTATAACCTCCTCGGTGTAGTGGTGCGGAGGCCCGGGTCTATCGCCTCTTCTTAGTCGGCTAACGTGGAAGTCACAGGTGCTGATCTTTATATATAGCTGGACGCACACATACTTGTATCTTATCGCTCTTTTCCCGTACCATCAATCATACGCTTTTCCACCTCATCGCCTGTCTGTTTAGTATTGCCGTCGACGTGACGGCCTTCCACCATCATGTCCAACATGTTGACTGCGTGTCGGCGATTAGCAGGTCCGCGTACTCGACAAACTCTCGCTCTAGCTAGGTATGCCAGTACAAGCACTAAGGAAAAATTTCGAGTGCTTGTTATCGGAGCAGGTGCACACAGTCGATGGAGCTCTTTGAATGAACGTTGATGAATCTTCAGGTTCTGGTGGGTTGACTGTCGCCAACCAGATATATAACCGCTTCAAGGCTGCCGGAAAGCCTTTGAATGCAGGGGATGTGGTGGTCCTTGATGCAGCAGACTATCACTACTATCAAGTAAGCGCTCAGAATCATTAACCTGCTCATGTGAGCTACCTTTTGATGGCTCCTCCTTTCAAGCCTGGCTGGTAACAGTTTTTATTCATAGACTCTATGATACGAAACCTGACGTATCCTTCAGGTCTTTGGTCGGTGCTGGTATTAGCCCTAAAACAGACTTCAGACGACCGCTCGCATCCCTATTCCCGCCACATATTATGCACATTGCAGAGAATGTCAAGTCCTTCCATCCGGAATCCTCATCAGTCACGACAACGTCAGGTCGGACAATTTCATATGATTCGCTTGTAGTGGCAGCAGGTTTGAAGATAAACTGGGACGGCATCGCTGGCTTGCCCCAGGCTCTCGCTGATCCTTCCTCTGGTGTTTCCTCAGTATACTCCTATGATACCTGCGACAAAGTCTGGCGCGACGTAGATGCTCTCAGGTCCGGAAATGCTATTTTTACCCAACCTGCAGGTATCATTAAATGTCCAGGGGGTAAGTCAAAATTTTCTCTGTATGGTGGCTGCTTACCGTCTTCTAGCTCCGCAGAAAATCATGTGGATGGCCTGGGACAGATACCAAAAATCTGGGCGAGGAAATAACATCAAAATCGACTTCATGAATGGCATGCCATCCATGTTTAGCGTCAAGAAGTATTCCGATGCCCTAAACGCCATGCGCATCGAGCGAGGTGTCGGAGCAGAGTTCCAACATAACTTAATTTCCATCGACGCGGCGAACAGGAAAGCAACTTTCAAGAAGACTGACGGTTCGACCGTGGATCGTGATTTCACCCTCCTGCATGTCACACCGCCGATGGGACCGCTAGACTTCATCAAAGGATCGCCCATTGCTGATCCAGCGGGCTGGGTAGAAATCGATCAGGCAACTCTCAGACATGTCAAGCCCGAGTTTGGAAACATATTCGCTTTGGGTGACTGCTCCTCCCTGCCCACCAGCAAAACGATTGCTGCCATCACATCCCAAGCCCCTGTCTTAACGGAAAACTTGTTTTCGGTCATGGACACTGGCAAAGTGAGCAGTGCCAAGTACGATGGCTACACCAGTTGCCCGGTCCGTCTACCTCCTAACAACATTGACCACTTGACCAAATTCCAACTTTAGCTTTTGACGGGGTATGGGGAATTGATGCTAATCGAGTTCATGTATGGATTTGTGCCTAAAGAGAGTTTTGCCAAATACCTGGGCGATCAGACCAAACGGAGAAGGTTTGTCCTTTGTGATTCCCACTTGCATCATTGCATTGAACCTGCCAAACTACTCAGATTATTCTATCACTTCAAAAGGTACGGAGTACAATTGGAGCTGTAACTCCTAAAATAGGCTTATTGTCTGCCATTATTAGGACCTTTTCCCTTGGGCCTACTGGAGTCGTATGGTGGTGAGTCTTTTGAAACAGTTCGTACGGGACTCTCGGAGTATCTTATGCTGCGCCGTACGCCACAGGTTGACGGGAAATGGTTCGGCCCCTCGGGACCATTCCGTCCTAAGTTTGTGTGACAATGACATTAAGGAGTTATCGGAAACAATAATACCCTCAGTTTCATGAATAAATTGATTAGACGACTGGATGGCCCCTTCGTAGTTGCTGGCGCCGTTATATTCGTAATACGAAAGATCACTCGACGAATTTCCGCGGCATCGTGAGCATTGCCTTGAGGTACTCCAGCGAGGACCGACATCCCTATCTCAATGTGAATAAGAACCCGTTCGAGATCCCTGATTGGGTTCTGGTGCTTGAACTCACCATATTGACAAGTATTCACTCGTCTCCAAACGGAGCCAGATGCTTTTGCAAGATCCGGGCCATTCCTTCTAACGTCCTAAACGGGTATGCGTGCAAACGGCTCCGAGGACTATTCATGTTTAGCATCCACATCAGCCTTAAACAAACTTCGTGAAGTGGGTCCACAGCGCTTGAGCAACCGACTGCCAGTGGGAGCGAACTTCAACCTAGGACATCAGTGTGACTGAGCATGTGACCATGTACGTGACGCCGCGTTTGTCGTGACTTGTGACCACAACGGCTTCGACACGCTCCACGATGTCGAGGGCCATGACTACAGCTCAGGTCATCGGCCTGGGCGAATATCTTAACCCTGAATTTGATCCTGCCACACTTACAGTAGCTCAACTTCTTGGTGTTCTTGGATATCACAACATTAGATTTCCGACTCCTTACACCAAACCAAAACTAGTGCAGCTTTTCCTTGATGAAGTCAAGCCGAAGGCAGCCAAGTTCAAGAAAGACAGACTAAAGAAGGAAAACAGTGCTGCTAGCGATGATGGAATAACCGATGGCATGACGGGGAAACCCCTCAGTGGTGCAACTAAGGTGCTTTCTTGGTATAACTGCAGTACCTCTTCTCCTGTTAATGAAATTCAGCCAAGGCGATCTTCCAGGAGACTTTCTCATGCACCATCTGATGACGATGAGCCGCCACCTCGACCAGATCCGGTATGGACGTCATTTACCATGTCATGACATGCCATCCTAATCCTGTTCCTCAGCCGAAGCGCCGTCGTTCGTCAGCACAACCCAGCCTTGGTGGCGCACATAAAACTATTGCTCGCGCCGCCGTGCAGCCCGCAGTTATTGAGGAAAGTGAACCTGAAGAGGAAGACCCACCCTTGCGTAAGGTCGGCAGGAACAAGAAGAGTGTGAGTGGGCGTTATGTTCGACAATAAGGTGCGCTAACCATTTGTGTTACTGTAGTCACGAGCTGCTGGCTCGCAAGCGCGCAGAATCTCGGTAAGTGAGGGAGTATTTTTTTCGGTATTTGTCTGACTCTGTTTCCAGCTTGCAGATGACAGCGGATGGGAGGACAATAACATTTTCCAGTCTGGAGCTGAATCATCTTCGCCTGCACGGCCGTCTCCTATGCGTCCTCAAAGTGCTAGGAAAAGTGGTTCTGTCAAGAAGTCACGCCACTCAATGTCAGCACCTCCCCAAGCATCTCCGTCTTTATCTCCTCCGAAAGCGCTTCTCTTCCCAGTAGATCTACAACGTTCTCCTCCGCAGTCAAAGTTTGAGCCAGAACTTCCTCCCACGATTTCAAGAGCGCCCCGAATTTCAACTCCGTCGGAGACGGTTCGTTTCAGTCCCATCGAACATCTGTCTAGGCCGAGACCTCCATTGACATCCAAGGTCAATGCCCTTGATTTTGATGACGCCACAGATGTAGTTGATGGCCAGACTCCTGATGAAAGCCAGAGCGACAGTTTCGGGGAACCTGATTCGCTAGAGGTTGCCGTATCCAATCGTATAGCTGGTGGTGACCAATTGGTTCGCCGGCGCCCGGCCCCTCCGCTGCAACGCTCTAGGTCTCGTTTGTTGACAATTCTCTACCTAATTGTGATGGTCGCCGGTTCCTACTTTGTGAAGCAGTACAAAGATGAATCATCCCTCATTGGTTACTGTGATACTGGCAACAACACCAATCAGGTTCTACGGGACCTTGTAACCCAACGGGAGGCAGTCCAGGCTTGTAACAAAGATAATAAGACAGTTCTATATCTCCCGTCGGTCATATCGGATACTGGGTTGTTCGAGGATGGAATTCCATGTCCATTTCCACCATTCGTTCCAGCCTTGTATCCCTCAACATGTGCTCCTTGTCCAGAATTTGCGACTTGCACGCGACATTCAGTGGTCTGTAACCCTGGTTATGTATCCCGTCCACACCCTCTTCTTGGCATCATATCACCTTTCGGCACCGCAACCCCTCTTGTGGAAAGCATATGGAGCTTGATTGGTAACGTTACCAATGGCTTACCAGGTTTGGGACCTGTTGCGTTTCCCCCACGTTGCAGTGAAGATCCGAAACGGAAAAGGAATATAGGCGCCTTGGGCAAAGCGATAGAGGTGCTTCTCGGTCAGGAACGAGGGAGACGCGTGTGCATCGGGAAAAGCAAGGTCGGGTGATCGACAACGATAGTGAAGGGGGCGAGGCCATGAAATGGGGTCTAGAAATCGAGATGCTGAGGAATACAATGAAGCGCAAAACAGCAGTGAGTTTCTCAGACCATTTGTTCAGATGAATGAGCCTATGATATTCTTGGACCGGTAGCCGCATCTTCTGGCCAATTTTGATGACACGTTCAATGAAGCCATACAACAGCTAGTCCAATGGGGTTCCGTAATTTTTGGGGAGGACAGCACGTGAGTTGATTCATTGCGAGTGCGCATTCTTAATATTCTAAATGAGAGTAGAGGAAATCGTTATTTGGCTCATAAGACGCCACACTTGACTTTGAATTGTCAATTTACTGTCAAGTCTAGGGAGCTTTGGGAACAGTGGCGAGCGTCTGTGTATGGTAAGGCTTACGAACCTATCTTATGTTCCGAAGCCTCATGACACTTTGTTCAGCATCTATTGCATGTGTGCTCGCGTTATATTTCATAAAGCGATCTCGGGCGCTCCGCCATATCGAGGGGAGACGTGTGGCAGAATTAGTGCAAATCGCACTTGATACTTTGCGTAATCAAGAACTTGCGCACCACACGGATCCAGTGACGGCACCGCAGCCATATTTGTCCTCTCTGCAACTTCGTGATCTCATCTTACAGGATGAACATTCAATATCAGCTCGAAGAAGACTATGGGATCAAGTGGAGCGTGTGGTCGAAGGGAACGCCAATGTGAGGGCAAACCTTGAAGAAGTACAAGGTGGGGATGAATTACGTGTCTGGCGATGGGTAGGATCTACGGGTGGACCAGAAATTCGGAAGGTTCAATTTCAGACGCAAAAGGATGAAGTGAACACTAATGCCCTGTGAAGCACCCCGGTTCTATGACTAGTAGTAGTAGTTGATCGATTTATTGTTGTTTCTCTCCTATATAACGTCTTTATCCCCTCAATCTTATTCACAATACTGGTGGCCAAACCGTCGTTTAACCAATCGGAGTTTCTTATTCAAATCCCGGTGTCAGATCTTCTGAAATGTGCTGCGCCCACCTTGCCAGGCACACTACCAGTGTGACCTCAGATTAGAAGTCCAATTGGAAAAGGGACTCGAATAGTACGAATAAGGCAAATACATTATCGAGAATCCTTATCAGCTTCTGGGACCCTTGATTAAATAACACTGGAATTAGCTGTAGACTATAGAAGATTACGTCGCAATGCCCTGTTGGATCTTCTCCATCAGTGCCCTCTTTGCAAACTGCTCTTCTGCAAGTACACGCGTACTCTGAGAGCCCAAATAGAAGAGAGAGATAGAAGGACCGCCATCAGTTGAAAGTGACCAGGTGATATGAAACCTTGAAAAACTCACCCTCAAAAAACGTTCTAGATCAATACGTCCGGTGTTTAAAGCCCTATGGAGATGATAGATAGTATCTTCTATGGCATTATCATCGGCGACCAAGTTGATCAGCCTGTTTGGAAAGTCAAATTTACGCCGGTCAGTAGTCGCCGCTGATATTGACAAATACATACTGGTTGTGCACAATGCTCGTGGAACAGATCAACTCATCGACTTCAGGATCTCCCTTCCTGCGCAATTCAGCGATGTTGCGCTCCCCTTGATCAACAGTATTCCGCAGTCTGCTAGAAACATTACTACAAACGTCTCGAACGGCTTCTAAACGCGCCATCTCATCCCGGATGGCGGGTTCTCCGGCAAGAAGGTCCGATTGCTGCGCTCGCAGACGTTCGTCATCCAGAAGCATGATTTGAGACAGAGAAGCAAGCTCCGAGGCGATCTTGTCATGTACTTGGGCGTGCAAGCGGAGCAACTCTGGGTTTGGTGGCCGTGGCGGTGCTACTGTGGGAAGCTGCGGCACAGTAGGTGACGAATCAGCAGTCTCCTCATCTAGGAGGTTCAGTGTCGGCTTGTGCCACAAGTCTGGTGGTTGTGGCAGTGGCCCCTGTGGATATTGTGAAGTAACCGGAGGTGATGGCGTGTTCGGGGCGCGTGATTGATTAAATTGACCTGATATGGCTGGGCCACCGAGTGGTGCGGACCAACGACTGTCATGATCCGATATCAGAGCGGGACCTCGTGGTGGTACTACAGGTGGTTGGAGCACAGTGCCGTCACTGTGGTTTCTGAACGTGTGCTGATAGTTGGAAGGGCGGCTGTAAGTTGGAGGACCTGTAATTTGAGGTGATTGATTAGAGGGTAGAGCCGGTGGTGGCCGATTGAGCAATTTCGCCTATGAACATCCATTTCATTAATGACATTCATGAAGAACAGGGTTCTCACTGTAGAAGAGTATTGAGTAGAAGCAATCGGAGCTGCCACCACAGGCTTCGGTGGTAATAGAGAATGTGGTGATGAACTGGGTTTGGGTGGAAGCGCTGGTCGATCATCACCTTGGGAAACGCGGCCAGGTGACGAAGGTGATGAGAGCTGTAAAGGCGAAGAGGAAGGCGATGGAACTACAGTTGTTTTTGGTTTGGCGTAGACTGGCGGACCACGGGAGAACTCTTGTTGCAATGCTTCGAGTAAAGCTGATAGATTACACGCCTTGCTCGGGGATGAATTTGTTCTGATCGGTAGTTATTCCACTAGTGGACTTACCTCGCTCTTTTTTTCCCAGTGTTGGCTATATTCAACTTTACATCTGCCACTTACATCAACGTGGTTACTCGGTCTAACGAGCATGTCTTGGGTTGGAACAACATATACTATTGGGGGCTGGCGGGGGTACTCTTTGGTGACCCATACAGCGATCGGGATATTATATGAAGCGCCGCGAAAGGATATTGGTAAGACGCCATGTAGACATAGTAGAAGTTGGGTTCGACCATCATCGTAAGCTGAAGTAGGAAGATCAACTGGTGGGATTCAATACGGAATCTAATAATCACTGAACTGTACACATCTGATTTTGGACGTAGAGTTGTGAAACGGGCGAGCGCAGTATCAAAATCAAGAAGAACGCGGTCTTTCTGAGTATATGAGCTGACGTTCTGTCGTAGCCATCTCTGGGTCAGGGATTCGGTACTCATTCTTACTGTAGTACCGGTAAGTGGCTGTGTCCTGTCATTGCTTAATCGGAGTCGGTATTTTATTTCTCCGCTTGAACACGGCACGAATATATCGGACCGAAAGAACCTTGGCAACGGGCCCGGTCCATGCATCAAGTATGTAGCCATCCCAAGTAGTAGCTGGGTCTCGACCATATACTGTTACATCCCCAAAACTCTGCTTATAGGGTCAATGCGACGGCGCTTAGATCTTCTTCAGATGGACCAGCTTCCACTAGGATGGCCGTGAATTTCCATTTTTGTGGTAAAGAATCTTAATTGTCAGTATGAATCGAAAATGCGTATTTTCTCACGATTAGTTCCTCGATCCGTTATCTAACCAGGGCATTTCAATAAGATGCTAGCCGAACTAGCGGACCCCTCATGCCCCTTCCGGATCTTTAGCCTTGGTCGTCAAAATATCGCAACGCTATGCTGATTTCGTTCTTATTTAAGACTGCCGAAACCGGGTCTCAGATATATAAAGGTTCCTTCATCCCCTCCTTTTCCTTCGTATCACTCAGCTTACGACCCACTTAGGCAGCATACGCTCACCAGCACTGCCCTAACACTGGTGCTGCATTCTTTGACATGCGCACTTCACGACTATCTGTCTCTCGTGAACGCGATGGAACGACCCTCACTCCTCAAAGGAAACACCGTAAATTACTTAAAGATGGCTCCAGTGAAGTGTGGCCAGAAGAGATAGAGAGAATATTCGTTCAAGGTTGGTGCCCCACCATCATTCCTTCCTCACTGTCTCACCCCCTACTCAGGTCTTCGGGAAGTACTGGGAATCACCTTGGGCGACTTACTCTCGCGGCAGAAGTCGTTGGAGAAACCAATTCTTGGTCGAATACTTACAGCGCGCCGGAATAGACCGTTCCAAAAAGCAGGTTGCAAGCCACATACAAGTGCTTCGCAATATGTGGAAAGGCGAACAAGGTCAGATAACTTCATTGAGCGTCTAATAACACGTTGTTAATCAGCTGTCGTCTTAGAATACCACTTGGTGGCTGGTGGCGAGGAACTATTTCTTGATACCGGTCTCCCCGAGTCTGTCAAAGCAGAGGAGTCACCCGACTCTCATCTGTTGGCGTCGATGGTCCTTGATGATCATTCGCCAGTATCAGACCGTTCCGGTCGTTCGGTATCTCGTACGTCCCGCTCTAATCTCCCTCGTGCAAGTCCCGCCATAATGGGTTCAAAGACCGAACCCCCAATTCCGCCATATCCGAGTCCCCGGATACAAACGGCTGATGACGGATATCGTCGCGTAAGGTCGATGTCCACTTCTGCTGGCGCTGACCAACGGCGACTCTCGCCGCTGGCATCTTCACTCTGGACCCCTGATGTGTCGGTCCGGTCAACAGCATCGCAATCATGCCCAAATGTACCATATACTGCGACACGCGCGGACCCAGACTTCAGCCGTGGCTATGAACGGCTAAATCAACCCATGCTCACCGCTGACCAACTATCATCGGACCTTCTCCTCTCGAATTCTCCCCGGATTCAGAACGCATCAACACTCTTCTCTTGTGCACTTCGTCTGCCGATATTGACAGGATTGTCGCTTTGGGCAGAGGGCATGCAGCCCGCCACGGTGCCGGTGGATGCTCTTTCCTCGCAAACACAGCCAGCGGACCTAAACGCTTCGGTCGTGGCGCTGCGTGTGAAGCTCCGTCTCCCTCCCATAGAGGCTCCATACTCTCCGGCCCTCCACGGTTTTCAAGGATCGATTACATGTGACGCTCCACGTACCTCCAGTATTAGGTGCTCCACAGCTGTTTTCGTTAGAAACCAGTGTGCCTCTCGGGAAAGTAGTTATTGTTCCGTAATAGCTGCGGATGCCACCGGACCTGAAGTACTGGATCACATCACCTTACTTTTGCCCGATTCCCAGTTAAGCCGTAGTCGGTGGATGGATCCTAGTGAGTACACGTTTTCAGTCCGGCTGCCTCACGTTAACAACGTGACAACAGATATGCAAGCATGCATCATACAGAAAATTGTGGTCGATGAACAAGTCATAGCAGTCATTTACTACGATCTCGACAGAAGGCAGTGTGAAAATTTGCCCTCTGTGGAGCTCACCGGGTTCCAAAAATACACCAGCCACGCGGACACCACTCAGGTGCCAACCACTAGTGGTGCCTTCATACCAAATTATACCTGTGCGCCGGGGCACAGTATACCTCGTACTATCCATGCCACTCCAACGTCCTTGTCTCATGCACTCACTCCTCCTAGTACGGATTCTTCTCTCCGAGCTGTTCCATTCCATGGATCGCCTTATATGATGTCTTCATGAACTTAACGAACACGTAATTTATTTATCACCGTACGCTTTTCGTTTGAACTTTTTGTTGTGTCAAACTTGCGGCTGAAGCCATTCACGGACCATGTTGATTCGGACGCACGATCAGCTTTTAATCTGCTTTGCTTAACTTTAAACATGTATCTTTCATCGTCTGTTGCATGCTAATGTAGATACCGTGTACGACTTACTGCGCATCATAATGTGTATGGCATTCTACGTGTTACGATCTTGTATAATTGGACAAACTGTGGGCGGCGTCTCGCACTCGACTATCGTAATGGTGCTGTTGGAGAAGGGACAGTTCCCAGAAACTCGTCCCAAACGGATGACACAACTGAGGGTCATCAACTCCAGGGAGGTATACACCATCAAACCGCCTATCTTCAGTCGATAACAGGGCTTCGAGTTTCGGATCCTTAGCGACCAAACTTTCCACAAACTCTAGAGCGCGGAGGGCGGAGCTTGAAGGCCAATTGAGTGACGCAATCAGTAGGCGTTTACCAAACGCTGCAGATCTCCAATGTATCGCTGTGTTTCCAGTACTTCGCGGAGAAAAAACGATATTCAGCGCACGAAAGAGCATGTCCGCGATGGATGCCTGTTTTGAGTTCCCGAATTTTGAGACAAAAGCGCTTGGTGGAGGCGCGTCGACTTGCATCGAGATGCTGACTGGCAGTATGATGGCATATAGATGATTGACGAAATCGGTAAGGTCAATGTTGAGTGCTTCACCTGAAGTACGGCATTAACAAGGTTGGAGTAATTGAATAGGATAATGACGAACCTTGTCCTGAAAGCAGCTCAAACGCGGTTACAATACACAGTAAGCGGTGTTGGATGTCAGTGTTTGCGTCAACCACAAATGGTTCTGAGTCATCGCTGGCGTTTTCCCCCGGTTCATCGCGGAGAATGAGATCCTTTAGGACCTGCATTAGATCTTTGAAGAAGTCGATATTGATGAGGTGAGCAAATTTGGAAATGCCCCGCAAGGCTGCCGGCAGAAGGGGCGTCGGGCGGGGATGTTTGAGTATGCGGAAATACAACACGAATAGAAGTTTCAGGGTCTCGGTATGCTACACCAGAACCGTACGTCAAGTTTTTATATCGACGAGTTACGAAACTCACTGTATTTGCTCGTTCTTCTTTGTCAACTTCCGCTTCTGCGTCCCGCATCTCTCGTTCGATCTCCTTCCGCTCTTTCAGGACTTTTCGCGCCTTTTTGCTAAGATGGGGTTGTTCAGTTGGTTTGCCTTTGGCTCGGCGGGCCGCGGCCTTGCCCTTTGACTGGATGTTTTTGTCTACTTTGGAATCCGATGCGCGGACATCGCAAAGTTCTGTCTTGAGGCGCAGATGCAGAAGACACGTAAGGACCTCAGGGTGTACATTAAAGTGTCTTTCCTTAATCATGCGGTTTAGGAGTTGGACAGCCTCCAGGGACGGGGTGCCAGTCTGATCCTGGCGAAAGATACTGATCAACGTATTCATACAGAGATCAGAAGCCTGACATGATAATTGTCAATTATCAAGTGGAGAAGACACGTCATATATTGGCTAACTTACCTCATCCCACGACTTCTTGCTCAAGCGCGCCACAATACACGTTATCAAGTTGGTTCTAAAATTGAAGTGGGTAACCTCAGTGGCCAGGGTACAGATACACTTAAGCGCGACCTCTGCCAGTTCGCTCTTGGCTATATGGAAGCCGTCAGCAAACCACTATCAGTAAGCAACTATCAGATTAGAACCATGCGTCACCTTTGAGTTCAGCCTCAAGCGAGCGGAGGTAATTTTGATATACAATCACAAAGCCCTGTTCCCACTCTCGGGTACGGGCCACCATTTGGCTGACTTTTTCAGCCTTTTCTTTATCGGTCAACGCTCGTATCCGGTAGCCGGGTATTATGTCCTTGAAAACAGCGAGCTGTGAAAGAGTAGCTAACTTTCGGATAATGATATTGTTTAGAACCGGCTCTGGGTGGGAAGGAGACGTAATTTTATCCAGAGAGAAAGTATGAAGCCGGCGAAGTAGTCCTAACTGTCAAATGTGTCAATCAGACTGGTTGACGTGGGGGCGAAGTACGTACGCTATTTTCTGGTTCTGCAATTATTTCCTGGCAGATGCTGGCGATTTGGTCTTTAGCACCCTGTATCCGGGCTTTTCGCGATTTGTTGCCTACGATGTCGATGACGGCGGGACGGCCAAAACGTGCACCGGTCGCAACATCATCTATTTTGTTCACTTCAACGGGCATTTCTTGCTCTTCCGCGGATTCGTCGGTGTCATTGCCTTCTTCGTCTGATGATGGAGGAGCTGCAGTTTTCATGCCTGTTGAATGTATTCGCCCATCCGCTGACTTGATTGGCAGCCCTTGAATGTGACGGTCCGTCTTTACCTCGCGTGATTCTTGAACTTTCCGAGGAATACGTTCGTAAGACATCTCGGCGTCGGAATCTAGATCATCTTCACTAGATAAATCTTGATCACTGTTGTTGATAGAAGACTGGGAAATTGTGTCCGCGTCATCGTCAATACCAGAGCTCCAGGCCTCTTCGTCCTCATCATGAGAGTCGATTGATGGCAAGTCATCGTCTACTTTTGGTTTGCGAACTGGCTTGTTCAATTGTTTCAGACGCTCAGTCTCCTTCTTGCTCCTGTGAAAGGTGTTATGTGAATTTAATCACCGTGTAAGAGAGAACATACGTTGATATGCCTTTGCGATCAAGTGTATTTAAGAATCCAGCCCTGTCTCCGAACTCCTCGAGGAGACCAGCATCCTCCTCGGAGAGATCACTATCTTCGGTGTCCGCATCACCGTGGTTTCCAGGTACCTCGATATAGCCTCTGTCTGCAGCTCGCTCCTTCCCTTTCTTCGATTGTGTTGTACCGGTCCTTAGTTTGCTGTTTGCCTGAAGCTTTCGCTTTTTGGAGGGTGCCTGTGCCCAACTATCAGCTATAATTACATAGCAAATTTGTACAGACGTACTGGGGCAGCAGGAGCCGTCCGCTTTTTACCCTTTAACGCCATGAAGTTCTACTGGTCTCTGGAGGATTTCGGTGAAGTAGTTGCAGAATCGAAAATATGTCTGCTACCCCAGAAAGGAAACAGACTTGGTGAACGCGACACTGCCACTGACGCGTTCTTTAGTAGCCCCATTCCGGCGTACGGCAGCTTCAAGAGCTTGACCATCGACTGATTTAGGCTATCTCCCTAAAGTACTGTGGTACCGCATCGCGCGATGGACGGTAGAGCCACCCCACCACCTGTTCACCATGTCCTCAGGCCACATCATATCGATCTCATAGCAATGCTATTGTTGATTTTCAAGGAATACGAGCTTCAGAAGACTTTGCCAAAAGACTTTCTGCTTTATATGTATCGAGTTCTCTTGATGGAAACGTCTGAGGTAGGGTTGAGTTTTCCCCAAGGAAAGTTTGTGATCAATAATGTCTGCCTCAGGTGATTGAACATAGGTCCCATCAGCATATGCTGGCGATGGTCAAAGTCGCGCCGAATGCAGATGCGCCCGTTGTCCAGGGACTTATAGGCGCTCTGGAGAATGTGGTCGGTTCATACGTGATATTGCTTCCTGGTCCTCTCTCACCGGATATGTGATCATAGGCAAACCAGCTACGAGCGCTGGACCAACTAACTAACTTCTTCCTCAGTACGTTTTTGTGCTAGTTTACCTTTCAGTCATGAATACTTCCCAGGCACACCTTCAATATTTGTTGAAAAAAGTGATGACCAAGTGAGCCAAAGTCATTCCTCGGTAGAGGGCGATAGGTAACTGATGGTCCCCAGCCGGCCGTTCTGGTACGCAGTTGCTCACTCCTGTAGCGTTATAGCTTAGAAAATCGGCCATAGCGTCGAACATCCCTGTTCGGTTTTTTTGTACGCAGATGCTTCGTCAGTTTCATCAAGTTATCAGTTCTATGGCGTCAGTGCAACTTCAAAAAGACTACCAGGCGTGGGTTAATGGATCGAGCAAGCGCAGGTTATGGGCCAATAGAGAAGGACCCGCTTACTTCTGATATCTGGCTATTCAAGACGTCGAGTGACTTGAAATCTTGGGCGCGACCTGAACCATTTGAAGCGTGAGCAATCCCTCTTCCTTCTAGCAGACTAGGACTATACAGTAATGATTGGACAATAGATGGGAAAAAGGTCTGGCAACGGGAGATGATATCATAGGTCCCGAAAACTTGCGTAGATATTTTGAACAACATTTCCATGAACACAATGATTCGTGCGTCGTGTTTGCTCAGCTGTCTGCGCCCTGCCTCACTGGGTATCTTGCAGGGGTGTTCGACAGCATGCGTTGCTGAATCTGGTACGCATGCACTATACTCGAAAGGAATATCCTGCTGCCAGCAAGGTATCTTGATATCATTCCTTATCCTTCACAGTTCTTATAGTGTCCACATACAGTTACTTCGCGAAGCTATTGCAGTCGCTAGAACAAGCGGAGATCGTATCACGCTCCAGCATTGTATCAGGTAATCTATCTCCTCGTTTAACTGTGAAATGTTGATTTCCGGTGTAGCATGCTTCATCGCTTGCCATCCCTGAACGAAACTCCAGTCTTGAATGAGATTCAGCCTGACCTTCACCCGCTGGAGGTGTTGTTTGACGTGACAAAATTACTTGATCCGCAATACGTAAATGACGGCCCATGACACTGCACGATTCCATCACTGATGCCCTGCGTAGGGACAACCGCTAACCTTGTGCTTCGAGAAATTGACCGAGGCTATTGCCCTGCATAATCACTGGGTAGACACCAAGCAAGCAATGCCTCGTGACGCAGACATTTGCAGTCACAATGCAATGCAAGCTGTACTATGGCAAACGTTAGGTGGGGCTATCCAGAGCTAGCATGACCGAGAAACTGACGTTTACAGGATGCTACGATCTTGCCGATGTGGAGGAATCGTTCGTGTTGTTAATTACGAGGGGTGGCAAAGACGACCCAAACCGCCTGAACACGCTCATCAATCGCTCTTACAGGGTATGCCTCCGATTGCGAACTATCGAATAAGCTACTGATTTTTTCTCTTCAAGCGCGCCAGAAATGGGTTGTACTCAGAGGCTTTGGCATTACTACTTCATTCGGAGACGTGGCGGGGCCTTTCATTGGACGCATACCGCCAGTGGGCGGAAGCCGTCTGGCATGTACTGGCCCTGAGGACAAGTCGTCGGTCCGTAGGCTTCTCCTCTTATACTTTATTTGCCCAGTTGACGGTAATTGATGGCAGTGGACAACGACGTTTCTTTGACGACTTTCTTTTACCCCGAAGGCCTTCGTCATCAACCTTTGTCTCAAAGGAATATTTCTTCGATGAAAGCTCGACATCGCTTCCTGCCCTAAACATGGAATTACATGAAGTCATGAATGCTCGAGTAAGCTGGTTCATCACATTCTCGGGCTCTTGTTGATTGAGTACCAGCGGCACGGACAAGCAGTGGCTGCGATCCAACCACTTCTGCAAGCTCTTTGGCAAGCAGAATTTCAGGGCAGGTTTCCGTTGTATAGATTAGGCATGACATTCCTTGCCGATGTTGGCTTGGAGTTCGGAATGTCAGATCATTGCCAGCAATTGATTCTAGGGATTATGCCACAGGTGAGTCCTGTCGCACTGTGAGTCATAGGGGGTACTAAGAAGCCTTTAACAACAGATATTGTCTGGACAGGAAATGGAGCACCGTGCTTTTGCAAACCACACACTTGCAAGGTGCATGATTGCATCCATGGATTCATCAAGTATGACATTTTCAAACGTATTCGTACCCGGCACTTACATCCTCGCAGAGGCAGGCCTTCGAGATGCACTGCCATGTTTGCTTATGGCAGAAACTGACTATATGTCCTTGTCCATGCTAGAAGCTACTTCAGAAGTGCAGCAGCTACTCGTGGTTGCCTATCATAATCTCGGTATGGCAACTGAAGAGGAGGAGGCTTTTGAACGGTATATGCAGTCGACAAAGCTAGCTCAAGCTTTCGAGGAAAATCCTGCTGATCCGGAGGCTACAAGGGTATGGGATACAGTTACAGAGATCGGGAAATCATTGGCCTCTAGATAGACTAATACATCGATTATCATATGCGCGTTTTTGTTACGTGCATGTGAATTGTCACGCCACCTGTCACATTTCGTGACCAATGGGGCGCGTTTCGGCAGTGGTTTAACCAACAATATTACTCTCCTCTCGTGAACTTTCAAACTGGCATGGACGGGCCTCCACCTCAGGAGGAAGATTTCTCTTCCCTTCCAATATCAGAGAGGCTTAATCATAAAAACTGGAAAGCCCGTGTAAGCGGATACGAATCATTGGTCAAGACTTTCCAAACCACCGCATCCGACACCGATCCCGCATTTAAGCCCTACATCAACAGTTCTGATCTTCTTAAGAAGATCGCCACAGATTCCAATGCTGTTGCACAAGAGAAAGGTGTAGAGTGTCTCGTGGCACTGGTCAAGTTTGCTGGAGAGTCTGCCGCAAAGACCAGAGAAGCTGTCGTGCCGGCCTTAGTTGACAAGTGTCTTGGATCTGCGAGGGCCGGTACAAAGAACCAAGCAATAGAGCTCATTCTTCAATATGTGGAAGTTGAGAATTCTGCCGCTGGTGTTGTGGTGCGTGCAGTGTCCGCCTTCTCTTAATACTAATGGTCTCATAGGCATCTCATTCACTCAGGCGGATATAATACCCGGTCTTTCTGCAAAACAGCCAAAGACCGTCGCAGGAAGTGTATTTGCTTTGAAAGAAGTTGTTCGGTAAGCCGTCTGCCGCTACACCATGGCACCTCCACCTCCGTCCTACACTCTGAACCTCTGTTTCCGAGCGATCTGACTGTTATTTCTGCGCAGGACTTTTGGAACTCAAGTGACTCCTCCGGCCCCTGTTTTAAAAGCATTGCCAAAGATATTCGCGCATGCCGACAAGAACGTCCGTGCAGAAGGCACGCAACTCACCCATACATTATATCAGTACATCGGTCCAGCGATAGACCCTTGGTTATCGGAGCTTAAACCGGTGCAGGTCAAGGAATTACAGGAGGCATTCGAGGGGATGGAAAATACGGGGAAGGGCAAAGGAACATTGAAGTCTGTAAGGCTCACGCGAGAGCACCAGCGTGAGGCAGAAATGGCAGGCGATGCGGCTGATGATGGCGAAGTTGAAGCAGGCGGGCAGCCAGAAGGTGAGAATATCATCAATAATTATAGATGCTGACGTTTAGATTTCACTTTTCAGAACTGGATCTTCCCGATCCTCGCACTCTGGTAGAGCCAGTTAGCATTATACCAAAGCTCCCCTCCAACATGCAAGCTAACCTCACGTCTTCAAAATGGAAAGAAAGAAAGGAGGTGTTGGACGAGCTGCTTACACTTGTAAATGCCACCCCTCGCATCCAGGACGCGCCTGAGCTGGGAGAACTGGCGAAGTCACTTGCCACATGCATCTCGAAAGATGCAAACATCAATTGTGTCATGACTGCCGCTCATATTATAGAGGGTCTAGCAAAGGGCATGATGTCTCCGTTCGGCAGGTTTAGAGAGACGGTTATTCCTTTGATGCTAGAGCGCTTAAAAGAACGGAAAACGAATGTTACGGACGCAATCGGAGCTGCATTAGATGCTGTTTTCGCGACGGTATGTGGTTTTGGATGGGTTCCCCATTTGTGATTGATGTGTTCTGCAGACGACTTTACCCGATATAATACCTGATCTTATACCAGCTTTGGGGAACAAGAACCCACAAATAAAGGAAGGGACTCTCAAGTTTCTCGCTCGCTCGCTATCGACTTCAACGACGCCGGTGCAAACTAGTCAGATAAAGACGCTGACCGATCCGCTCGCTGTTTTACTCGAGGACGGTTTTGAGGGCGCACGCAATGAAGCTGCTGCCTGCCTAGGTATCCTCATGAAGATGGTTGGCGAGCGCCCGCTCAATGCTTTGATGGATGGGCTCGCCGATGTTCGCAAGGTGAAGGTGAAAGAAGCATATGAGAAGGCTGTGGTAAAATGTAAAGCTGGCGCTCCAAAGGCTCCCGCTACTGTGAAAGAACCTCCAAAGAAAAAAGTCCCGCTGTCCCAGAAAGCAGGAGGCACTGCTCCCCCTAAAGCGGAGGTGACCGATGCACTAATGATAGACGAAGAACCTCCAAAGAAGCCGGTTGGGAAACCGCCTGCCAGGCTGACGGTTCGCATTTTCTTCATCTTGAGGATATTCCTGACATTTGACCATCACATCAGAAGAAAGCTCCTCCGACTTCTGAGGCACTGGAAACCAGTTCCTCAGCTGGAGGTCCACCAGTCAAGGCTGCTCTTGCTGTCAAAAAGCTTGCTCCCACCGCTACCGCGAAACCCTCGAAGCCTGCCGCTCCCGCTGCACCCGGTACTTTTGACACTTTCAAATATAAACATACCCCTGAGGATGCTGAGGGTCTTGCGGCCGAGTTAATACCAGTGGCTATCATGGAAGGCTTTGGGGATGCCAATTGGAAAGCCAGGCTTGCTGCATGCGAAGAAATGCAGACTTGGATAGAAGGTGTTGTTGAGGATGTCGATGCCGAGGTCGTTGTTCGAGCTATAGCGAAGAAGGGATGGTCCGAAAAGAATTTCCAGGTTCGTCGATCTGGGCTCGGAAGCAGTTTTCCATCGTGTGATTATTTTTCAGGTATCAGCAAAACTGTACGGTATCCTGACCACTCTTGCCGAGCGCTGTCCATCATTCGGAAGGTCGTGTGTCGCTCTGTCGACAAGTCATCTTTCTGAGAAGTTGGGCGATATGAAGCTCAAGAAATCAGCCGGTGATGCACTGACAGCCTTTGCAGAGAAAACATCTCTACAGTTTGTCCTCAACCAAGGCACGTTCATGTTTTTTTGTGGACCTGCCTTGTGATGACCTTCGAGTAGCATACGATCCCCTTGGAAAGCAGAAGGCCCCAAAAGTCCTCGCAGACGCACTTGGATGGATGGATACCTCTATTGTTGAATTTGGCATTGCTGGCGTTTCCCTTCGTCCTCTCATCGACTTTTTGAAGACTGCTCTGAAGAACTCTAATGCGGCCGTAAGGACAAGTGCTACAAAGACCCTTGTCTCTGTCAAGTTATTCGCAGGATCTAGTAAGAGTACTGTCATCTTTGGAATTGAATCCTTTAACACGACCCATAGGTATCAAAGACTTCTTGGAGGACCTGAATGCTCAACTTTTAGTGACCATTCAAGGCGAATTCGACAAGGTCGAGGGTACACCAGCGCCAGAGCCAAGTCGTACTTCTGCCGACGTTGCAGCCTTGGTACCTGCTGCTGGTGGAGGAGCCAGTAAGGGGCTTGACCCTTTGGACGATCTCTTTCCGAGAGTGGAGATTGACGGGCTGCTCAAAGGCACCACCATTCTTGCTGATACCAAGAGTGACGCTTGGAAAGCTAGGAAGGAGGCTCTGGAGATGCTCCAAGCACTTCTGGACCAAGGAGCAAACAAGCGCCTAAAACCAACTATAGGCAAGGATCTCCTGACCAAAGTTGATGGCACTCACACTCATGCCCCTTTCAGGCGAGATTGCACAAGTTCTTAAGGCCCGAGTGCTGGACACCAATAAAGCTGTGCAAAGTCTTGCACTTGACATAGTCGCTCGTATCGCAACCGGCATGGGCAAACCCTTTGAAAAGCAAAACAAGCTTTTTGTAGTACCAGTGGCGACAGTTCTTTCTGATCAAAAGGCACCTATTCGCGCGGCAGCAATCCAGACATTGACCGCAATGGCAACCGCAAGTGAAGGACTGGATTCTATGGTCCATTTTTTGGGAACGGCTCTAGAAGCGGTTAACCCAACCCAACGAGCCTCTCTTCTTGGGTGGATAGCCGACTACCTCAAAGACCATCCCCCTACCTCGTCGTTGGACCTAAGTAGTTGGGCTGCTACTGTGGTCTCGTGCCTCGATGATCGGAGCGCTGATGTTAGGAAGGGCGTGCAAGCCCTTCTGCCCAACCTGATCACTTCTGTCGGCTTTGACAAAGTCATGCAGCACACCAATTCGTTAAAGCCAGCGTCGAGGAAGACTGCTGTTCCAATTATTCAAGCAGCTCGAGATAGTGCGGCTCCACCACTCATTGCTGCACCTGCGGCAACAACACCGGCAAAAGCTTCTGCTTCAAAGGTTGCCTCCTCAGTACCCGCAAAGTTATCACCGAGTCCCCCTCCGCCATCTCCGGTTCCTTCCACAGCAACTAGCAAACTCACGGGTGTCCGACGGAAATTACCACAAGGGACCAACTCCCGACCGGACTCTCGAGCGGATTCAGTGGATGAACCTGCCACGTCTCGCCTTCCGGGGAAGTCGGGAGTTGGTGGCCTCAAGCGCGCAGGAGCGTCAAGTATTGCTACAAAGGGTTCCGTGGTACCTCCTCCAGCGATGGTTTCTGCTCTTCCATTTTCCAGTATGAACATGGAGGCTAAACGTGCGAGATTAGCCAAGGATGCTCAGCGGTGGATTAACGAAGGTGGAACTACCAGGAAGGACCTGGCCGATCTCCTGCAGCACCAAATGGAGCCACTCGCGTCCAAGGATCTCGTTACTCAGCTGTTCAGTCACGACCACAATGCTGTTAACGATCATGTCTCAGGACTGACTACGATGCATAATTTCTTTTCTGCCGCAGAGTCTGGAGACGACAAATTCGGGGTCCCTCCAGACGATCTCAGAGCTGTCGCTTTAGCCTGCAGCGATCTCGCTCTGAAATATGTTTCTATCAAGGCTCATGAACCTCAGTCCAACTTAAGTGCCAAAGGCCTAGAAGTGGCCGAAGCTGTTCTTGCTTTCCTACGCAGTGTTGACGCTCAAATAGACGACTCAGAGGCTTTGTGCTTCCTCCCGACATTGATCAACAAGGTACGTAACCGATAATCATAGTATATTTGATGCTAACATACACTGCCGCTAGCTCGGTGACGCCCGTGAACCAGTGCGCGCCCGTGTGCAGCAAATCGTTCAAATGATGCCAAAGGTGTATGCATTCAGCCGAGTGTTCGACCTGCTGCTGGAGCATGGCTTGAAATCTAAGGTGGCAAAGACCCGCCAGGGCGCTCTGGATGAAATAAGCAGTCTCCTGAAGCGCAACGGTATGTCTGCATGCAATCAGCCCAGCAAGGCCTTCCCTGTTCTGGGTTCTATGATTGCAGACAAAGACTCCGCTGTGCGGAAGTCTGCTCTATCTGCTCTGAGGTAAAATTTGTTTATTGCCATTGTCTTGAACATTGATAGACGAGACGTAGTGAGGTATACTCCTTGATTGGAGAGAAAGTGTGGTCGCTTGTGGGACCATTGTCATCAAAAGATAAAACACAGCTTGAAGAGCGTCTACGCCGTGTCGCAGGGCCCAGTAGCCCAGGCAAACCGGTGCCGCAGACACCCGCCCATCCAGCGCAGATATCTCGTCTGGCAGGCACTGGTATGCGTTCAGATTCGCCGACCTCACCACGACCAGCAAGTCCAGCTGTCTCGGGTATCTCCCGATTTGCTAGACCCGGTTCCCCTGCCAGGACACCTCGGTCTGCCTCTCCAGCTCCTTCCCAAATTGCCAGACCCTCTTCTCCAATGCGACCGAAACTCCCAGGTATTGCCGTTCCATCGACTATGGCAGGGACTTCAAGCCTTGCCGCCCCGTCCTCTCCTTTGGGCCTGCGCCCGAAGAGCATGTTACCATCGCGTCTCGGACCTCCTAAGCCTCGTCCGAACTTTGGATTATCCTCGAATGTGGCCCCGCGTTCAGAAGAACCTTCAGAACTGCCGTACGCTATCAACGCCAATGGCCACTCGCACAACAATGCTCCATCTATACCCTCTACAGAGTCTGTGGAGACTCTGGTAGATAGCGCCCACACATATGACGATGTCCCTGCATTCGATACTCCCGACGACATCACAATTACAATCTCCAGCATATTAAGCAGCGATCCGACTCGCAGCGTAGATGCTCTCAAGACAATCCAAAGGATCTTAGTCACAAAGCCAGAAGACGGGCACGCATCTCCGGAGTATCGTGAATTGGCAGAACATACCGAAGGTCTTATAGAAACTATCACACTTCAAATGGCGCATGTCTTCGAACGTCCCGAGGATCTAGTGTCTGATGAAAACTTCAGATTGGCGAAGCATCTCATTCAGACACTCAACACATTCTGTGACCACATCTTCCTGGCTGAGTCGCTAACCGTTGACATTCTCACCCCTCTATTAGAGGAGCTTACCCTGAGATTATTGGAGACTGATGAGAGTCACGTCACCAAGGTTAAGGATCTATCGCGATTTATCAACATGATCATCTTGAGGCTGTTTGCCACGGGACGCAGGATGTCGATATTCCGGTGCGTGTCTTTGCCCCCCGTGATATTGCTTTCCTGAATCTTGACACACTGCGTTAGTTCCCTGTTTTCCCTGCTTTTGCAGATCGTGAAGCCGTTCCCGAGCAATGGAACACTCTCAGACTCCAAAGAGGCTCGTGTAGCTGAGCTTGTCTTGAAATGTGTTTGGAAGCTAGCTCGAAACATTCCTCAGGATCTAAAGGAGCAAAAACTCGATCCGGTTGAGCTCTTACCTGCGGTCGAGCACTTCTTACAGTCGGTGCCTCCAAATGAATGGAGGGCCAGAGCCACAAACAAGGTCCCGTGCGGAGATATGCCATTGAGAACCATCAAAGTTATCATTCAGCATGTAGTTGGTATGTGAAGTCTTTCGGAAGTAAGATATTGACTAACCGAGTCTTAGCGCATTATGGCGACGAAGTTTACGATTTCCTTTCTGCATCCTTCGACGACCCATCAGCAACTATAGTATATCCCTACGTCTACCGCATTCTCAACTCCTCCTCTCGAGCAGCAGCAGACATCCCAATGCGGTCGAATCACAGTCCACCAGAGCCCATTGGACGCCCATACTCAGCAGCTTCCAGTCGGCCGATATCGCCTACAGGCTCTTCTGCTAATCAACAGCAGTCTTCTCCCAGTCACCGAACAAGCCCGAGTGTCTCTTCGCACAATGGTTTCTCGCCGCCCGTAGAAGAGCCAGATCCGGAAGCACAATTGATCACTATCATAAATCATATCTCCAGCGAAACCACAGGAGCGATGCACAAGGAAGGTATCACTGAGCTGCACCAGTTCTTGAAGAACTATCCACACAAGCGTCCTCGCGTTGAGAAGCTGCTAGAGACAACTGGCCCTGCATTTCGCAAGTACATCAACCGCGCACTTGCGAGTAGGGCGGCCGAGGATATGGAACGAACTGCGGCAGTCGCAAGTACATTGTCAAGTATGTTCCCTCATTTCAGTTTCCAGTTTCATCCTTATGAAGGTTGTTAGAATTGGAATCGAATGGCCATGAATCACCCGTTCCCAGTTCCCCTGCTCCAACTTCAAGCCGAGGGGAAATGTCGCCTCAATCTGCACACCATACATCCGATCCGCCAGGAGAGGATCGGTTGCATCAGCTGCACGGCATATTCCATTATAATCGTGCAAGCACAGCGAGTAATGGATCTTCGCAAAGTGCTGCAAGACCCCGGATATCGGAGAGCTGACTTGAGCCAGATTGATTTTCACTCCTGCTTTGTTTTTTTTTGCAATTCGACCATTTACGACTTCAAATACCCTTTTAATCAGGATGCACAATGCACAAATTTTGTGGAATGTCAAGTATGTTTATTTCCAGTCACGCCTCTGAAAATGTATCATCATCCGCGGAGACCTAACACATGCAAATATGCAGATTTAGGCTGTAAACCATCATAGGACCTTGGTACCTTGACTTACACGCATACGGGTCTACTCTCGCGTATTCATACCTCTCCCCTGCGTTTATAGTTGACATCAATACCACAGACCATGATACTTGCCAGTTTCTGCCATTGGGGGGTCAGGACTTGCATACATACAGAACGTGGAGAGTCGAGACGACAAATCGATTTCGGAGTTCAGGAACAGCAAGTGCATCAGCTCGGATCCGGTCCTGGTAATTCGGTGTCGTATGTACCCCCTCTGACCCGACTCTGGATTGTGACTCGGATGCGATTGATATGGCCGTGCATGCGCTCTCGTTTGTTACCGCAGATCTTCCCAAAGACGATCTGGTGAGAGGCTCGGCGTGAGTAGCGGTGTGATCTGATTTTCATCTAAGACGCAAATTACGCATAAAATAGTCAAAGTTATCATGAGGGTGTCATACTGGTGTCATGACGACTAACTGAAGCAATACGTGTTGGAGCAGGAGTCTATTTGGATGTGTTGTGACACCCCAAAAATTGGAGATATTACTACTCCCCTAAAGCACGGCAAACGCCAAGGCTGCGCCTCTCTCTCTTTATACCATCATATGTCGCACGACTAGTCACTTTATAACTAGCATTCATAAAGCCTGTTCATAATGTCTCCAGTAATCACATATGAAGCTGCGCTGGTATTCTGGCGTATAGTCACGCAGATATTTTTCAGAGAGATACGACCACGGGGCGCCTTTAACATTCCTCACAAGGGCCCCGTCATTTTCGTCGGTGCTCCTCATAGCAATCAAGTGAATTGTCATTCTGCATCTCTGTCAAACCCTGCTGAC
The DNA here is from genome assembly GCF_016647625.1 of Suillus subalutaceus. Lineage (NCBI taxonomy): Eukaryota > Fungi > Basidiomycota > Agaricomycetes > Boletales > Suillaceae > Suillus > Suillus subalutaceus. The sequence goes on from NW_024540304.1 coordinate 25,189, forward strand.
CGTTTCTCTATGTAGTTCCTTGATCCTCTCCTTCTCACCTTAGAGGTTTACCGCGAGACACACCGTCAGGTCCAGTTTTTAACTGCTGCTAAGAGTTTGGATCGGAAGGCAGTAGGTTTTTTTGCCCGCCTCATGGGCAGTAGTACGTTCATTGCGTTATATTTCCCACTTCCTGCTGACTTTTGTGCAGTTCCCGTGTCTCGAGCTTCAGATGAGGCCAAACAAGGAACTGGCTTAGTATACCTCTCTCTGGATGACCCGTGTCTAGTCCTCGGGGAAGGTACCAAGTTCAAAACTGAGTTTGTCCCGAAAATGCAAATCATGCTTCCAAAATCAGTCAACTCAGCCGTTGCCGAGGTCGTTGAAGTCATTTCGGATACGGAGTTGCGTGTCAAGAAAGAATTTGGAGGGGAGAGTGGCAAGGGAACAACTCGAATCCGGGAGAAAATTGATGAAGGTCGAGAAAATGGGAATAAGGGCTTAGCGTTCAAGGTTCTGCCATTCATCAACCAGCAAGAAATGTATCGTGGCGTATATCAGAAATTGAAGGAGGGAGGGTGTATTGGCATATTCCCTGAAGGCAAGCCCACTACTCATTATTTTCATTGCAGTGTTTTATTACATTGTTGGCCTCTTAGGTGGAAGTCACGACAGAACAGATCTACTTCCTCTCAAAGCTGGTGTCTCCATCATGGCGTTAGGTGCCATGGCCAACGATCCAACTGTGCAAGTCAAGATCGTACCAGTCGGCCTATCATATTTCCATGCCCATCGCTTCCGTTCTCGCGCTGTTGTGGAATTCGGAACTGCTCTCGATGTGCCTGCTGAGCTAGTTGAGATGTTTAAAGAAGGAGGTAACAAAAAGCGTGAAGCCGTGGCGAAGTTCTTGGACCTCATATATGACGGGCTGAAAACAGTGACGATTCGTGCTCCAGATTATGACACACTGATGGTGCGTCACTCGTCATTTACTCCGAGTAAGGGAGAACTGAATGCCATGAAGCTTATTCAAGCCGTCCGTCGATTATACAAGACACCGGGGCAATATCTTACCTTGGGACAGGTAGTCGAACTGAATAGGCGCTTCTTGGAAGGCTACACACATTTCAAAGATGAGCCTCGGGTACAGAAACTTCGGACGGATGTTTTGAAGTACAATCGTTTGATTCGTGATCTGGGAATTCGTGATCACCAAGTACGTCTACGGGCGATCTCCAAGTTGGGCACCAACTTACGTTTTTCACAAGGTCCCACGAGCCCAGAAGGCGAGCTGGAAAACACTCGGCTTACTCGTCTATCGTCTCGTGCTCCTGATGATCTGGACGTCATTGGCTTTGCCAGGAGTCATACTTAATGGGCCTATGTTTATCTTGGCATCAATTATTTCACGTCAAAAAGCTAAAGGTAAGCATTCACGCCTATACATTTGATTAATTACTCAGACCACCGACTTTCCTTTAGAGGCACTGGCTGCATCAGTAGTCAAAGTGGCCGGTCGTGATGTGCTCGCAACGTGGAAGATTCTCATTTCTCTTGGTATTGCTCCAGTTATGTATGCTTTCTATGCCATAGTTGCGACAATAGTCGCCGTGAAAGCCAATGCTTCTCTAGCCACGAGGATATGGACTCCCTTCCTGGTGATTTTAGCTTTGCCGTTCATGAATTACGCCGCCCTGAAGTTCGGCGAGGCTGGTATGGACGTACTGAAGTGAGGTTTTAGAAGGCTCGCTCCTAAATTATGTACTGACGCAGTTCGATTTCCCTAGATCTTTGCGACCCTTGATAGTGGCGTTGATCCCCGGTCAACAGCGGTCCTTTGACAAAGTGAAAGCCATGAGAATTCGACTTTCTAATGAAGTTGCCGATGTCATCAATGAGTTTGGCCCAAAGATTTATGATGATTTCGATCAGGCAAGTACAGCAACGTGATTGATGGCCCGGTATTGACCACCAGACTAGTTTCGTATTTTGGTCCCTGCAAGCGCACCTCCTTCAACGGGTAATCCCGGGGTTTGGCGGCGAAAGAGTAGCGTGGGGCAAGTTGATGCTCAAGGAAATTTGCTGATTCATCCAATGGTGAGTATTTACAGGTTTCTCTGGTCGCACCCTCATGACCGCTGCGCAGACATGGATTGATGAGCGCCTCTTCGGATGGAGCCATAGCGCTAAACGTGGAACAAGCGCGTGGGGAGGAAACACGCCAACTCAGGACAGCAGCAGACCAGTGACACCTGACCTCTCAGATGACGAAGACCATGGAGATTACGACCATGCCGTCAACTATATATCCGCGTATGAGGATGCGTCGAGGCACAAAGTTCGGAGTCGACAGGGCTCATACGCAGATCTTCAGCGACTTCGAATGACTGCTACTACTCAACCAAGCGCTTCTTCGAGCTCAAATGATTTCCGCCCCAACGACTCGCAGGCTCTGCATATGCGACAGGGCTCACGGCAACGAAAGCAGAGCTTATCTGACCTCATTCCGGTCGAGCGGATTGGGTCCGTAGATCGGCAAGAGACATTTGAAGATATGACCACGAGTCTGAACAAAGAGGCAGGTAGACAATCCTCGGGTGCTTAACTTCCGGACTATGTGACTGCGGTAAAGGATTGTACAAATTGCATGTGATGTATGAAGTGTTACATTGCGATTGCCAAACTGTATGGGGAGGGGGGGAATATTCCAGGTATAGATATTTATATCTGTTCCACAGAGCAACGAGGATAGCGATCATAGCGGATGAGAATGGTGACCGAGCATTGGAGGTGTTAGGAAGGGAGGCCTTTGATCTCGATGTAGGCATTCTGGCGAAGCATTACTTTGGAAAACTCCATGCCACACCCAGTACAGCTGTGGCCAATATATTGAGCTTCGTCAGTGTTTGCAACAGAAAGACACACTTGAGATATTCAGGCTGATTGAAAAACTAGAACGTGTGATGATAGAAGTTGAGATAAACTTGCGACAGCTGTCAACGTCACCCACCTGTATATGCGTACAGCCTCCTTGGCGAGCCTTGTAAGAACCGAGAGCTTCGCCACCTAAATCCATACATCTAATTTCCCTCTAAAAATGCATATTAGAATAGCGTCGCTAGAACGAAGAAATGAAGTGCCCACCGTCCTACTCGCATAACCGTTGATAGCGCTGGGATCTCAATTAGCCCTTCCACACGTTATTTCATTCGAGTACGCCAACTGACGGGATGTACTTTGTGATTACATATATTGGATTCCCTCGGGTGGAGCCACATTTCTCGACGAACAGGTAGGGTTCAGTCTCAGTGTCATTGCCCGACATATGGACAGTAAAGAGGCGCTCAGTGGACTGACAAGGGTGATCTTGTACGTGGAGGTGGGAAAGTAAGGAATGTGAAGGAATGCCCAAACCGTTCCCCACCCTTTCCACTATTACCAAGGGTCAATGTCAGCGGGTGTAATTGCAGGGATACTGAAAGACGAAACGATATTTTTCCGTAAGGGGAAACGAGGAAAGATAAGGGTACACATGTCACATCCGTAAAAGTCCGAGTTCATTCAGTCGATCTCGAGATGGCTTCGACGTGCCTCGCCGCTGAAGGGAATATTTTGGAGCGGAGTGTGACGGAAGAAAACTGACCAGAACATATAAGTACATATATCCTGAATGCATGCTTGGCAATGATAATGACAAGCTACAGATCCGTGTTCCCCGCAGTCAAAACTTCTACACCAGTCTCTGTGATACTGGGACATTGATGAGTGATGTTTCAGATAAGTTGGCTTCAAATAGCGCTCACAGTAAGGTTTCCTCAAATTGAGCGCTCCGTTTCCCATCCACTGTGGTAGCAGTCCAATTGTCGGGCCAATGGTATGTGTCCCAATTGGAACCCAAGTTGATCATCTGATTGTAACCGTGCATGAGGTTCGGCTCCGGGCAGCAATATGATATAATGTGAACATGAGGCAACTTACCGGTTCTATTGTAAAGCACTAGATTCGATGAGGTTAGTAGTCTCAAAAAAATTTGTTGTTAGCTTCCTTACCATTCCTGGTTTCATAGGTACCGATTGCTTTGTTCTTTGCGTAGTGTGGAATGTTAGGGGCCGTGTGGAATAAGTCGTTAATGCCGTGACCTGTGTACGACCGTACGACAGCACATCCGTTGGCACGTGCAATTGGCTCGCTACGACCAACGTAAACTTGGGTTAGCGGTACCGAAGGGAAAATACTGACATAACTTTGCCGATGTCACGGAACAATGCACCCGGTTTGCACATCTTAATCGCTTCATCGAGACATTGTCGAGTGGTTCGAATCAATTTCTTGGAGTCTTCGTCTATTTCACCGACGGGGTATGTGGCATTCAAGTCGGCATGAAAACCTGACCTTTGCCTTCAAACATGGGATAAAATGAAAACACAACGGTTCCACATACCATCGTAGTAGAGTGATATATCTATTTGAACATCAGCACATAATCAACAGATGAGTAGTGGAACGCACCGAGATTGATGATGTCACCTTCTTGCAATTTCCTGCGATCAGGGATGCCATGACATATGGTTTCATTGATGGAGCTGACGCAATATCAAAGACAAACCAGAAGACAAGCTTGAGACAATCTTACGTGCAGACGGATTTCGGGAAATTACGATAGTTCAAGGGTGACGGGTATGCGTTGCGGTCGATCGTAGCTTGGTGAACGACAGCATCTATTTCATCAGTGGTCACACCCGGCCGTACCATCGCCGCTACAATATCCAACACTTCTCGACCAAGCTTGAGAAAAATGAGTATGATGTCAGGTTCATCATGACCGAAGCATGGCTTACCCTGCACGCAAATTTCATTTTCTCAATTTCCTCCGAGTTCAATAAACGGGGAGGCTGACCCGATCGTTTCATCTCTACGGTCGGTACTCCTGTAGGTGGGAGTGGAAATTAGTCATTGTTGTGTTCAAATTGCGTGCCAAGCTGTTCAGAAGGCGCAAGATCCTACCATCTTCGTGTGTTGCGTAGTCAGGACGTGGAATATATTCTGGAACTTCACGCTTTGGAGAGAGGGGGTATACGGGTCTTAGAGTACCCGCGTAATCGAAGTTTGGGAAAGGATGGAAAGTGCCGTCTGTATCACATCAGCCGACTCGCGACCAACGAGTATGTCTATTGACATACCTTGTGATGGGTTCGCCGCAGTAGCTGGGGAACGTGCGAGATCGTGGATGATTTTATGGGTTTTCTAGTAGATGTGGAGGGAATGAAATGCACATGAGGTGCGAGTGGTGCCTGGGATTACATCGTACTTACCCCTGTCAAAAGTGTGGCGTTTTCAATGCTTCCACACAGATCGATATCGTGATCTACTCACAGTTGCCTTTGAAGCATTCCTGTCCGCAGAAAAAGGAACCGCGAATACCCAGCCTATCGTAAGTCGAGTTCAGCGCTGACAGCAGGATGCAACATGGTGTGTGACATACTTATTGCACGTGGGGCACTCGAGCCGTGATGGTGGGTGCCCATGTGGACAATTGGAACTCTGGCAAAGCACCGTGGCCGAACTCATCTTCTCTGTCGAGCAGAAAAGTAGATAAAATTTCCAGGAGTGACTAGTGACTAGTGAGCAACCACAGCAAAGTAACTTGAGATGCACGTGACACGGATTTCTCCGACGCGACGCACCTTCCGACAATCGTGAAGCTAATGTTATATATACAATTATGCCGTGATATTCTCAAATTAGCATATCATCGTATCACAAAGGACATGACTGTCCAAAGTCCCGTCCGCCTCACGCTCCCAACGTGCCTGTTGGTGCGACCCTTCAACGTGTTTTTTTGAAGGCGCTAAACTTTTCAAGGTCTCCCCTATCACGTAGAGCCTGATTACTAATGTCCGTCTGCTCGCTTAGTACGAGATTATCCACAAGTGCATCCTCTTTTGAAGATTGGAATGACACTTAACACTGGCGCAGTCGGCGCAGCAGCAGCGTCCTGGGCATCAGATCACTGACCGCCATGAATTTAAAATAGGGGGGCTGGCTGGCATACAACACGCATAAGCTAGTCATGTGTTCACTATACTAGTCATCCTGTCCCTTGCTGACGATATCACTGAGCCATGCCATCGGCCCACCATGGCTGGGTCAAGGGGAACACCACACTTGACAGGCCTTTGTCAGTATCGGCACAAAACATTGATCGAGGTGAGCATTCGCGTTGTAACATTAGACGGACAGTGGTGATGCTAAGTATTCGATTGTAACGATATGATGGCGGGTATTAAACCTGATCGATGATAGGTGTGTATAAGATGATTCAGAATAAAGCGAATTAACGATATGCGAGTGGTCTATGTGGAGATATAAAAAATTATGCCGAGGACGCGTAAGGAAAGCAGTATATGGCAACAATGCGGCGAAGGGCACAAACACAAATCAGGTAACGAAGCGGATCACAAGCGGGGAAATGAAAAGATGGAGATCGCGCTCAAGAGAATACGGCGCTTGCTGCACGCGAGCCTTGGCCCCCAGGGTAAGGGCTTTTGTGCCACTCCACGATCAACGGCGCCGAGGTTCAAAGTCAACTTTGAACGACGTCGTTCTGTCGTTGGCAGCCTTCCAGAGTTGTTTGAAATGGGCATGCCCAAAGACTTCAAGGAGAGCAGCCTGGTTATTGGTTAGCCACTGCACTGACGGGAGACCCCGAGTGGTGGTATAGGTGCCCTGAGGTAGTTGCTCCTCGTACACAAGGGTCACAACACCAGTGAGTAGGCATTGGATGAGATTCAGGATGTCGGTGATGGGTTGGACGATAAGTCGCTGAGTAGCAAAGATGTCACTGTGGAACACCATTTGCCACTGAACGCGTCGCTCTGGAGAAAAAAAAGAAGATGCGTGTGTTGGGAGTTGTAGTCGCAACTTGGGGCTCAAAGGGAGCCCATTGGGGGAGCGCCATGGAGAAGGTGCTTCTACGGTGAAGAGCATACGAGTATCAGCGACAGCTTCGGCGTCCTGCCACCCGTGTTGCTGAATTAGTTGGGTTTTGAGCGACATCAACCATTTATGAGCACGAGCATAAGTAGTGCCTAAAGCTTCCGCTGTGGTCAACGGAATGCCAGTACGGCGAGCCCAGTTATCCATGTTGCGGACATCACTGGAAAAATAAACTTGAGCAGTCGATGATGGAGGTGTCTGCATGTTGGGGGGTACTGGGTAGGTTGAGTTACATGAGCCTCTGAACAAAATTTATAGTTGAAAAAACGTACTTGTCCATTGTAAGACAAGTCAAATTGTTCGGGAGAAAGTGAGGCCTGCCCTTTACCAGGAGCAAGGTTATGTATTGATAAAGAGAAAACAAGGAAGATGCAGGGCAAGATATGTGACCTCGAGGGGTAAGTCTATAGTGAACCTGGCTTTTGAGGGCACAAGGGCACTACATAAACGCCGCATGGCGTTTCCGGCCTTTTGAAGGGTGCGCTGGCGGGCGTGGGTCCCGCCACTATAATTGGCCCTTCGTAGCGATTGCGACCCGACATGTTCAGAGAACGAAACACGTTTTTTCGTCTCCAGCTAACTCATTTTTATCTCCATATTCGGTCTTAATTGTTTTAATTCATTTATAATTTATTCCTAAATTGAATAATTTAGTACGAAAATTATTACAGGGTCAGCGCAAAATTACCTTCCACCTTGTTGAACGTTGCACGCTGATATTGCGCTGATATATTAATTACGTTTTGTACCGTTTCTTCTAAAACACTTTCCCCGACGTGATGTTCACCGAGCGAATCCTAGCAGAACGTTAACGGGTCTCGAATAGACTTGTCAGCTACCTGCATAGCAACGGAGACAAAGCTAGAAGGACAAAGGCTGCCCAAAGCTAGTGACAAAGAGTACCTAAAAGTGACGCCCAAGTGTTCCCGCACTAGCGGGGCCATAAATTGGGCTAAATGGTTTCGCGGGCGCGGGAGCCAAGTAATTCCTGATGTCACATTGTCAAAAAAAAACAGACACCCGCAGGCTGTCCGTGGCAGGGTCATGGTATCCCACCTGTCAATTTGCTCCTTGACCATATGTCTTCCCTAAAGCATTCATGACTTTTGACAGGGAGTGATAATAACGCATTGCTTGGATGTCATTAATTACTCAAGGTTGCGTCAAGTCTGTTGTGAGAACTCTGATAACGATCCCGTAGAACTCCAGGGAGCAAGGTTACAAGACTCCGGGTAGAACAGACAAGCTCCCGGAAATGCATCGGGCCGCTCTTTTCATCTGATATTTACATAAATAAAACCTCAGAGTCTCAATGATTGGTCCATGCAGGAGCTTAAACTGTCAGAGCGCTGGGTGATGTACAGCAATCTCTCGTACAATAATTACATCCATTACTTGTAAGTAGGACAAGCGCCTATATGTCCCCCGTCTCACGTGATCTTAGAGTCATGCTATCATCATCTCTGCAAGGAATGTTGAAGGAACTCTAACACCTCCCCAGTACCTTCAAATTACTCCCTTTGTCATGCCAGGCCTTGCAACTACGGGGGTAAATGCATCAGCCTCTGCTTCCCCTGTGGTTTCTTTCGATATCTGCGAAACTTACGCTTCATTCCTGAAGAATGAGGAGGTACCACTTCCTTCTATTGCCATTTATTTGCAATGCTCACCTAAAGACCAGCTATCGGCTCCCCTCGCTGCGATCCTAGCCCTGAGCAAGTTGATTGAGATATCGGATGGTATTACGCCATGTCTCTTCCTACGGTGCCACGTTGACCCAGAAGATAATAGCTGGGACCATGCTTGAACTAGTGAAAGCTCTAAATGACGGTGCAGGAGCTTTGAAGGCCTCAACTTCCAATCCCATCAGTTTGAACGCTGGGTGCGAATTATTCATCGCGTTTGTCACACTGCTCCCGCATGATTCCGCAGTTAGTACCGTCCGACTATCTTCATTCTCAAACTGACAATCACAAAAGAGTTTCTCCGATTTAAAACTGGAACTTGTTAGACAAGGCCAAAAATATGCTACTGAGGCTCTCACTTATCGCGATAAAATTGCAAGCCTTGCGTTGGGGTTCATCAAAGATGGTTCGGTGGTATGTTTTGCACGTGCTTCCTTGTTATATGATCCCTCATGTCAACGGGAAGATCCTTACTCATTCCTATTCGAGAGTCGTGATGAAGACCCTACTCCGTGCCCATGAGAGAAAGAGAATATCGGTCTACGTGACAGAAGCACGGCCTCGTGGCTTAGGGTTCGCATCTATGCTCTGTAACTTTGGTATCTCCAAAGAAGACTAATGGACTCCTCGAAAGCCTACGGACCTATGAAGAACTTACTGCCGCAGGTATACCCTGCACGGTAGTGCTAGATTCGGCGGTATCATATGTCATGGATAAGGTAGACTTTGTCCTAGTGGGATCAGAAGCTGTCGTAGAAAGTGGCGGCCTGATCAATGCCGTTGGCAGTAACCAGATCGCAATCATTGCACAAGCCGCGAATATCCCCTTTTATGCCCTCGCTGAGAGGTAATTTCAGTATTGCGATGCATTTCTCCGAAACTCATGGATCTTAAATTTACAGTTACAAATTCCATCGTCTATTCCCGCTATCACAGTATGACCTGCCAACGCACACATCCAATATTCTGTCTTTTCCTTTGTCCCCGGGAGGCAATGTTGCGTCACCTCCGACCACGGGCGCGATCAAATCAGCACATGAAAAGTCCGGTGATGCCGACTACATACGACAAATGACACCCGAACAAATTTCGTGCAACCCTGGAGTGGACTATACCAGGTGTGAGAACTATTGATGATGTCATGACACGTTCTGATGGATGAATACCAGACCGGACCTGATTACGCTGGTATTCTCCGACGTTGGCAGCTTGACTCCTGAAGGGGTCAGCCAATATGTTGTGGGGATGTTTGCAGGATAACAAAATTGTCCATTTATTCCTCATCACCAATCGCCTTCATCCGGCGATAGGCACGATAGAGTTTACAATTAGCCTTTGTCATTTTCAAGATCAGTTGCAGATCAACCTGCGTGTAAGCGGGATCTTTCTGTGGTGCAATGTTAATCAGGAGGAGGGACGTCATATTCTTCTGGTGTTCAACCGCATTTGCGGCCGCCCTTGAGATGAAACATGCGTAATCCTGCGGGAGAGACCCAGGCCAATACTTCGGCGCCATCAGTCTGATTCTGGATGATAAAGGTGAGTATTTTCGGGAATTATAATGTGACAGGTCGCGATATGAGCGCGAGACTGGTGCAAAATATTCGAGAGCAGCTGCCCAGAGGAGTTCCGAAGATTGCCCAAACCATCTTGAAAATTATCAGGAGGATGGAGTAAAACGGAAAATCTCAACACATCAACGTCTTCCAATCGCATCGCGACTCAAAAATATAATATGCTTCCTGGACGGTGATGTAAGATATTCGGGATGCCGTCCCGACAACGAGTGAGTTTACGCATGGTGCAGCTTGTGGTGTTTGATCCTCGAACTTGGCAGAAACACTCCTTCGTTAGATGAAGCTCGGCTGTCGCCGCCGTGGAGACTCATTTGGGTTTTTAGCTTTTTAGCAAACCCATTCGCTAGATAAACGGGACCAATCTCTACTGGCTACCCCGATATGTATATTCCAGAATGACCGGTGGAGCCAAATTCGCTGTTCCGAGGAGCATCAGGTGATTCCTCCGTGCCACAAGTTGACGCTGCGACTAGTTGGCCACAGATCTGTTCGAACGGTCCGATGCCTAATCAGTAGCTCCCCGACGAGATCTGCATCATCTGTTCTCGAATTTTCGCATGAGTTTGATGTGTCCTGGGGCATATAAGAGGCAGCCATTTCGTCCAACAACCCAGGTCCACTCTCCGTCCTCTAACTTTCTTCCATGTGTCACTGGCGAAGGCAGGTCACTCCCTGACCTACGATCTATAAGTCATTGCTTACTCTGATCCTTGTCTTCTATTCAGAGTTCGTAATACGTACAGCCAATGCGGCCATGTTTTCGACTTGGTGAGCATGTTCGGCTCGATACTTTTGCTGTGACTGACGCTATTCAGGCCGACGAAATGGTCAGCTACGCACCTGAACATTGAAAACATACTGCTCACACGCTTTTAGATCCGATGTGATGATCGTTATTGCAAATTTAGCTCATCTCATCCAAGTACTTGCGTGCCGCCTTCGTGCACAACAACATGCTGGCAATAGTGGGTACCTCGTGGCGCTCATTAGCAAGGGTCGCGAAGCTGACGAAATCCTTTTACACGTCATAGTCGCCAGTTCCCCCAACAATTTAGTGAGGCTTGAACGTTACGAGGGTATGTAGGATTCAGCGCTGACCACTGTGTTGCAGACCGTTTCATCGACTCGGTTTGTCCTGGCTGTACACAGTCAGGCCAAGGCAGATAGAGTTTGACGTCGAGAGGATGTAGAAGCTGTACGGTAGATAGGACCAGAGAGGTGCTGGTAGTATGTATGTCGGTACCTTTGGGTGATGGCGGTGAAGATGCATCGATGATCGGTGATTAGGAGAGCGGTGCGGAGAGATCGATGGATATGATATTTCCTTGCAATTTCCACTGTATGTTTTTTTGGATCTTGAATATTGTTCGCTATAGTGATTTATGAAGAAATATTTTGCTGGTCATCTTGAGAGGCAGCTGGTGTCTGGCATGGTATAAGATCGGAAAGAACGAGATGGGAGGTCGGCCAAAGCGACCAGGGGGAAAGAGGGACTTCCGCCACTGTAATGTAATTATTTCGTAACGCTTGGCTCATGTAGGCGGCGAGGACAACTGGGATAATCTCCAGTGTGACATTTCTTACCGAAACCAATACTAATTGATGGGGGTTGTGTGGTGGGGGAAATACAAGCTTTACTTCCAATAAAGAGTAATCCGAATCAGAAGGCGTGCGACAGGCACGTCACAGTACTTTGAACACGCCTCAAAGCGTGAAAGCTACAAAATGCTTCTAGTGACTGTGCATGTCAAAAATATTCGGACCAAGACTTGCGAATTCGCTATCAAGTGCACTAGCGGAAATAACGCAAATTAATCGTGAATCAAGAATTCCAGAGGACTCTTTAATTGCCAAGCTCAGGCCTCTGCCAGATGGGGACTCGTACTAGAGGGATGTTCAGGCCAATTAAACAAACATTGAAAGAAGGCACGAGGCACACCTTGCTGTGCATAGTCACGGTGAGGGAGATGCATATCCGCGGGTGTAACCTTAGGGAAGAACTCCGAATCCACTTTGCTGTAATTCTGATTGTCCCCGAACGCGGGATTTGTTAACCTGTGTCACGAAGACAGAATAGACCTGGAATTGAAAATACAACCAGGCTGCCGAAATGAAAGAGTTTTTTACGAATTGAGTGATCAGCGTGCTCTAGAGCGCATACTTTACGCGAAATTTAAGAATAATTGTAAGTTTACACAAAAGCTTGAGGCAAACCTCTTGACGCTAGGGGGGGCCCCAAGAACTTGCACAGCTTTACGTTATCTTTAGGCAATCGTGGCGTTGTCACTTCTTTGCTTCCGACCTGCCAGCCAGTTCTCCTTTGGGGGACAACATCATATCATGCAATCTCAGTGGGTATTTCCGATATCAGCTCTCCAGCTGACCCCAAGTGTTGTCACATCATCCTACACCATCGCGAAGGAGTTGTATGATCGATCTAGGGGCGTCGAATTTTTGTTCCGTTTGGGTTCCTCCCTTGGATTGTTAGCCCTTTGTCAATTCCTGCCCTCTCGATCTTCTTTTCACGCGTTTTTCATTCCGCAGGCCCACTTCCGCCATGTTCACAGCCGCGACCTGGTTTCATCGCTTTTTTATGAGATATTCCATGGAAGACTATCACAGACAGGTATTCTTTATCTCACAATTCCCAGATGATACGGACGACGTTCCTTTTAGGATGTTGCAGCTTCTTGCATATTCCTTGCCACAAAGACAGAGGAGTGTGGACGCAAGCTTCGCGACGTCGCAAGAGTGTGCCAGGCTAAGATTACAGGGAAAGATGTCTCCCTCATACACAGCGAGAGTCCAGCATGTATCATACTTCTGTTGCTCCAACTGAGCTCATTTGTCCCCAGGAAGTCGATCAACTACAAAACGTTATTCTTCTCACGGAAGAAGTCCTCCTCGAGGCACTTTGCTTTGATTTTGTAGCCCCGAGCCCTCACGCCGAATTAATCGATCTTTTTGATGCCTACCAGGAAGACTCTCGAGTTTACGATTACGCGTGGAGTATTGCCCATGATTCGTGAGTTAGTCGTCTCAGGCTTACAGAGACGAATCGTTGTCTTAATTCCGGTGCCAGTTATCGGACGCCATTATGCGTCTTATTCCCTTCTCGTATCATCGCAAGTGCTTGCTACGTTCTGGCACAGCGAGCTGTTGATGGGCCTCATTCGGCTTCTCTGGATGCCCGAATCTCCGCATCTCCCCCTTCAGCGTCCCTTCCAACACCTCCTTCTCATAAACCCGCTTCACCTGATGCTTCTCGCTTCGCAGTTGAATATTACGGGTTCACAGAAGATGACATAGCCAAGGTCTCGGGTAAGTCGATCGGAACTGGCTGCCAATCATAACTGAAAATTTCTGGTATGTCTTAGATGCCTTGAGCATACTGCTGGAATACTATTCAGCCCAAGACATGCAGAATGCACCTCATGTGGTACCTTTGACTATGGTTTGATGACCCACTATAGTTTTGACCCTGCAAGGTCTGAATAGGGTTCACAGATTTCACCTCCCACAAGTTCTCTGCGCCCAACACTATATGAACCTTTCTCTCAGGTTCCACAGCCATTATCCCATTCGGCATCTTTCCCCCCCGCAGGCACCAGTAACAGGACGCCAATTTCATCATACGGGGGTAATACGCCCGCCAAAACGCCATTGCACGTTGCTGAACAACCGGAAAGGGCCATCCCAGAACCAGCAAAGAAAGTGATAGGCCGCTTGGATCTTAGCTAGAATAATTACAGCTACTTCACGTCCTCGCAAAAGAATTTCTGGCGCAACGTTTACACGAAGTATATTTGTGGGAGACATACTTATCGAGGATTCTGGCTGATAGTGATTTACTGTTCATCTATTTTTGGGATACGTTACATTGAATTACAATTACCAGATCTCTGAAAATCCTGTAGGTGCCTTGGCTGTTTTTAACTGATCGGGAGTACTACAGGATAGTTATCATGGTGGGGCTAAGATGAAACCGAAGCACTCGGCGTAACCTTCTCAAACTGGAAGGGAAATAGCAGAACTTTGGTAGACCTACAATAATAGTAAGCGCGCATACGCGGCCTGCTTCAATCAAATGGAATCGAATGACGCGGATCTAGTCATCCCCAGCCCAGGGGGTCAATGTCGACTTATCAGTGACGGCGAGATCGGAGACCAAGGCTGTGAGATGGTGACTAGGATAAGCTGGTTCGATGCGAACTTCTGGGACCGCCCAGCCTCCAGGAAGTCCCATTGCTGAACAAAGCCAGAATAGTAGGAGTTGTAAAACAGATGGGTCGTGAGAGTCATGGCTATACACTGGAGAAACAAACGCTGCAGTCCACCCTGAATGCCGAGGCTCAGCGGAAGGCGGTGGTAAGCGACTAAATCCAGCTCACCGTTCGAGAACACTCCAAAGACCCAATGCGTATAAGTGCTTACGACAAACCATGGGCAGCTTCTGGCGATACAGCAGTCCCATAGCTGGTGGGTGGCGTGAGTACGTCATTAATGAGTAAGAGCGACGGCGTCTCACCTTGTACCATAACCTTTCATGGGGTGTAGTAGGGCGTTCGTGCCACGGCATCGAGGATGACCCACAGAACTGGCGATATACGTTAGCAGCGAATGCTTCGATATTTGTTAGCCGTCCATACTGATTGACGTTTGCCAAATAGCTCAAGATCGCGGACAGAGAGGACCCAAGGGGGCTGAATGAAGATGTTCATGGCACTCCGACAATGCCGCTCATCGTCGTGATCCACTAGTTGGGACCACGATATACATTTGAAGATGGTATGATCCGGATCATCTGCATCAGAAGCAAAGGACCAAGCTTTTGTCTCAGGGTAGAGGAGATGCACGGCTCGTCGCACGGTTTCCAGCGGAAGAAGATCTATCCACGTGAACAATCTTCAAGTACGATTAGTTGACAGCAGGCAATCAAGTTCATGATTATTACCGCTTGAGGCTATCAGCCCGGGCCAGACTGATAGACGGAACTTGATAAAAAGGTGGGCAAGGCACCGTGAAGCGTTCACCCGTCTCTTTATCTTCATCTTCTTCACCAAGCGACACGCACGGAACGAAATCATCTGTCCCTAAAATCATTTTTAGACCTGGAAAAGCCATAACATGATAATTCGTACAGTCTTGACAATACTCGTTGAAGAGCGCGAGCTGAAGTGGGTGGATTGCTCTTAGTTTCCTGTATCGGCGGGGAAGAGCGTGTAAAGCGGCATCAACGCTGGGCTGATATGAGCTCAGATTGATGGACACGAGGCGTGCTTCCTGTATATAGAATCTCAGATTATCAGGAGCTCTCCAAGTCATAAGCGCAAAGTTTTAACTGTGAACGAGTCACAGAACATATGTAATATAGTATCAGGACGAGCGGGGAATTGGGTACAGGCATGCTATTAGGTATGAAACTATATAGCTGGTCTGGACCTTCCTGCGTGCCCCATATAGACGTTTGATGGTTGTCGTACGGCGTCGGCCAGACTTGAACCAGACATAAAGTATAAGGGAAGTATAAGGGAGTAGTACTTTAGTCGCCGAGAACAAGGTCAATTGTGACGAGTTTGGCATTTAGTGGCGTTAACGTGGGATGCATGGTTATCATTATGTGGGGAGTCAAATCTATACCAAAGCATGATTACGGGACAAGTGAGCAGAATACATTATCGCAAAATATTAACCTTCCAGTAATTAGTAAGTTAAACACGGACTGCGCCACCAGTAGTATCAGCATTAAAGCGGCGGTCGTATGGTATATCTATGTCGGGGATTATATTGAACTGCAATCCACTATCGCATCCCAGCTACTCGGACCATTGGCGTTACTTCGTCTCTGGTCTTTAAGACACAGTCGCAACATTTTGAAGGACTTATGCGAATAGGATTCTTGGTGGGCAGGGCCATCAACCGTATACAAGATTGCGACTTGCATGCTTTAAACAAGTCAATACGTTGCAAACGGGAAATAGTCGACAGGCACACCTGTAAGGTGGATATGTCTTGAACTGAAGAGACAATTTGGTCGCAGACAGTCCTGGAACTTCGTTGACATGGCAATGAAGTGACTACATTCGGTGTGGTATCGACCATCAATGATCTATGGAAAGAAGCAGGTCAATCCGGGGACCGGTCAACATCAGAGCACCGACGAACATTGTGACACATCTCCGGCGCGGAATGTTGGAAATGGGTAAGGGCTTTTTAGTAGTAGTCGCGGTAGAGGATTGTACTGTTGACTTGATGTCTGGTCATCAGGTGCGGGCTTCTTATGTAGAGGAAATTTGTACATCATCCTATGTCGCGTGGGGATCGCGTTCCATTCTCCGGCAACATGTGTCGTGAAATCTAAGAGAGCACCGAGAGGCCGCTAGGAGGGTGTGAATTTTAGCAGCCTTTTTACCTTTCAAAGTGAGTGCGCAACCGCCGGTCGTAGGGTCGCCGAGCTTTCCGATCACCCCTACACGCATTCTATTGAATTTACTCCACGGAGGTCCCAATTCACAACAGCGATGCAGTCACGCCACATATCTAGCCCCAGCAGCCGGCAGGTTTGTATTGAACGGTACCGAACCGATCCGCAATGAAGTACAGAAAGGCGTGCTAGTCGTGTCTTGATTCAGGATATCAGCACACGGCATGAGGGACCAATAGTTTCTGGCTTAATCGCTCGTCATGGCAGCCATGAGGTCGGAAGGGGCGGCCTCGTGTCCAGCGACGGGACTAGTCGGACAAGAATACATCGCCGCGAGTATTCCCCCTAGCTGGAAAGGGCTAGTACTAGGAGGCTCGTCTCGCGGACTATCAGATTGATTATACCTTTTCCCAGATAAAGGAGTGGGCAGAACGAGGTCCAGAATCTAGACCAAGAAAACTAAGGGCCAGAAAAAGGCGAGAATTTAGTACTTTACAAATCGCCACGCACCGAACGTCGGCTTCGGCCTTTGTTTGATGAAAGAAGAATCATTATAATACCAAAAACAGGTTGGCAAGGTATGTAATTTTGCACGCTAGCGTCCCGCGGGGAAAGAATCCGCCAGAGAAATATATGAAGACACCGGGGACACTGGTTACAAGGATAAGAGGAAGTATTGATGAGTCTTAGTAGGCTCCACGACGACGTATAGTGCTAACAAGTTGCACTTTCTTCCGCACCTGCGCAAACATGAGCACAACCCTGAGATAGCAGGGCCAAAAAAAAAATGAATACCTCGTTGGCAAACATTCTTCTCCACCTTTCACTGCTTAAACGTCTCCGCTTTACGCCCTTCTTTTCATGTCGTCTTTGCCGCGACACCTCCTGCATTACACGATTTCGTCTGAGTCGCGTTTGCAACCTCCTAAAGGCTTCACCCAAGTCTCCGTTCACAAAAACTCTTCTCCCTGGACAAGTCGAGATCAGACGTAAGCACGACCTAGAATGCTAGGGAACAAACCCGTGTACGGATCAGCTGGAGGGTTGAAAGTCGCACTCCGACTCCGTTCGGCCCATAATTCATCTGGGGTCGGCGGGCTCATTGTTTGAACTGTTCCTGCTGTGCGGTTTATGGTATCTTGGATAGCATTTGACCACATGCGGTCCTGATTTTTGGTTCTGTCGAGTAGAGCGGGTGGGTGGCGAACGTTGGAGACCATTCGTACCGGAAACCTATGCCTTTGAGAAAATACTCCTCTTGTAGCGCTGCTCAGTGCTGCAGATGTTATTCCTCGTAGCCAGGACATAGCCGCTGCAGAAGGTCGGGTCCAACAAAACGTTTGAAAGCTTGACGCTTTTCGGACTCTTTTCACCATGTTGTCCATATTTGGTTAAAACCTTTATGATCGGTAATCGGATCATTTCCTGAACACAACGATGTCCGCAGAGGTTCTTACTGAGGAGTTTGAGGTCTATTCCTCCTGTTGCAGAGCTTCGTGTTGTGCTCAATGCATGTTTAGGTACTTGAATCCATATACCCTACAGAGCTGTCCAGTTCGTCCTTACCGATCTTGACCATAAATCAGTTCACTAAGACCCTTACCAAGTTGTTTCGGACAGGGAGATCCAGATCGATGTCGAGCCTGATGAAGCGATAGATGGCGAGCATCCCCTGTGAGATTTGTCGTCAAACCTCACCATTACATAGTCCTGAAACCTTCTGAACAGTCAAACTACAGCTATCCGTCCATTACCCCGATGAATACCCTGACAGCCTGCCTCACTTGACGTTGGTAGCGATCGAGGGTGAACTCGAAGACGCTGAGCGTGAAACTCTACTGGAGAGTCTTACGGAAGTTGTGGGTGACGTCTTCAGGATGCTATGACGCACCTCATGGCGATCGATAGGGCGAAGAGAATATCGGCATGGCCATGACATTCACCCTTGTCTCTCATCTTAGAGAACAGATGGCGTCCCTCGTTCGTAAAAGGGCAGATCAACTCCTGGCTGAGGAAACAGAGAAGGAACGCGTGGCAATTGAGGTAAAGTCGGGTGTGTTATTTGGACAACAAGAAGTTCACATTACCAGGCGGAAGAAGCGAGGACTCGCGGAACCCCAGTTACAGTGGAGTCGTTTAAGGCATGGAAGATTAAATTTGCCCGCGAGATGGCGCAAAAGAAGGCAAAAGACGAAGAAGAAAGGCTACGCGCACTCTCGCCAAAAGAGAGGGAAGAATGGAAACGTGCAGCAACTCGACCTACTGGTAATTCAGAGTCTAGTGTGTATTGACGACATCTTTCTAATTTTTGATCAGGTCGCCAATTATTTGAGAAAAACAAGAACTTGGAGCACGATGATGACAGTTTCGTGGAAGAAGGCACCGTTTCTGTTGATATTAGCCAGTACGACAGGAGCCAGCTGCGCGCAGATGAAGATGAAGATGATGATGGAGTGCATTTTAGCGATAGTGATTAGAATAAATAAGAAATCTAACAGTATATCTGTTTCCTCGGATTACAACCCGGCCAGCAACCCGGCCTCTCCCTCTGTATCCACAATGATATTACTTCCGTCTAATTCTTTGCACCCTAGCCCCTCAGTGCCAACCTCTTTGAGAAAGCCGCCTTCCTGATGCAATGGTCGCCAACGTGGAGGCGAACGAACAAAGTCTTCTCCTGTTGCACGCAGCCATTCAAACACCGGGCGCTTGATCCATCGCCTGACCTGTCCCCATCCATCGTCTGGTTCAAACCATCCAAGATGCCCACCGCAGGATGTCAGGGCCATAATTACCCACCCATTACCTTCACCGTCCATTGGCACATCCTGAACCACAGGGTCATCTGCAGCGTTGATGGCTAGGAGTGGGATTTTGATTTTGTTAAGCACATTGTGGCTTGATGAATATTCGTAATAATCATTTGCTGATGCGAAGGGCCAGGGAGGCGAAGAACCACCACCAATTCTTGTGAAGTGTTCGTCGAACATGTCGATCGTGGGTTTAGTGAGGGCGATAGTCACAGCGGCAGCTTTAGCGACATCGTGATCGGAGGCAAACGTGCTAACGTGCCGCTTCAGAAGATTAACCAAATTTCGGCCCATGCCTTTCGAGTAAACATGACGTCCTATATACGTGGCCAAGAGCCTGGCCGGTGTCAGGGAACGGATCCGTAAGAAAGATGCTGAACTTACTTGGAGGCATTCGCCGCTAAATTCCAGGGCTTCCTTAATAAATGGAATTGATACCGTTCAAGCTTAAACCTGCGAAACACGTACACATCCGAGAACACATGCTGATTTCAAACGGCTACGTTCTCCTTCCTCCGCGACATACCGTGTCATAACGTTTGCTCCAAGAGAGAAAGACAGTCCCAATAAAGGAGCCTCTGGGTATCGGTGAGATATGTAGAATAAAGCTTGACGGAGATCATCTGTATGGCCAGCGGAGTAGAGCTGTGGGCTCGTGACCGGGACGCCTGCACCTGCGGGAGAATAAACATCCATGACAATGCTTGTAGGTCCATTCAGAATGGGGACTAACATCCGCGGAAATTAACCACGACTGCACGATATCCAAGTCCGCCCTGGTGGACCGGCATGCACGCGGGAGAGAGAATAGCTCTCACGTACGATTCATATGAACCTTGAGAAGGTTTACATGATTAGATTCTGGCTGTTTATCACGTAGAAGTCTTCATACCCCCTGTGAGCCCATGCAAGACGACGATGATCGGAGTGTCGGGAGGTAAATGGCTATCATCCACTGGTGTGGAGTCCAAACCCCTAATTGATATGAAGCATATAATCGAAAACAAACGCCGGAAATAAACTTACACGGTTCCGCCATCGAGCAGGCGGAGCAGGGTCCTAAGTTATCGCGTTAGAGTGCATTGTCGAACGTTCATGTGAATATCATCACCGTTTATACACCACCTTATCTCTAGCTGAAAAATCTCCGAGGACGCAATAGAGAGTCTGCATATGGCCGCTGACTTGGCATGAACAACCTGTAAACTCAATAATAATAATATTTTGGCGTACTTTGGCAACCACCATGCGGGACGGAACTCCGAATAGAGTGAGGGGCATCGTCGCTCCACGAAATCACGTAGAAAAACGCTGGTTGTGCTCGAATGTTGTTCTTTTGTGGCTACCAGAGCAGATTCTTTCGGATATCGTACTTCTGTGGTATAGCGTGCACTCCACCAATTGAAAAATGAATTCATATAAAGACTGCAAGAGAATGCGAGAATTTATAAAGATGCGGTGGGGTTGAGCAGAGTGAGCGTTGCTTGTAGAAATTTCCGGCAAGGACAGACAAGAGCAAGACTAGACAAGATGAAAATCTTGATGAGTAGTAGGTTCCGTAACTCGAGGCGATGAAACCGGAACCAGTCGATTGTGAGAAGCCGGCGCCTTTACGACCTGAGTCCTCATGCAGAGGGATCAACACGCGCGCTATTGTATTGGACATAATATCATTGCGATATAGATCATGATTTCCCAGCAGCATGACTGCAAGCTGGACCAACAAAAACTAGATCTTTAGACGCTTTAGCCACGGCAAGATGACCGATCTAGCTACATGCATCAGACAGGGAATGTTAAACACGATAATACGGAGTCGCCAGCTCAAGAGATCCTCCTGTCGTGGATGACATTGGAGATCAGATGCCCATCTGACGCGGTGAGGTGCAACGGAAGCATCGAAGAAGCTCGCAAAGCTTGAGCTTCGGACGAGTCACGCGCTCCGTCACACCCCTGGACGAGGTCCCGGCATCACACTATAAAGCTCACTTCCCCGCCCTTCTTTCTATCATTCTGCGCCTACTCTCAACCGCCACGACAGACCTTTCTCTTGCTGCCAATAGGTAGCTTTGTACCAATATTATGTCGCTCTATAAGACAATGCGCTGTCGTGTACGTACCTCTCCCCAGTTCTATCTTGATCGATCTTCCGCTGACGCGTTAGACGCGTCCGCTGGGTTGCCCGCCGTGTTCACAGTATTTTGACGAGCATGGTAAAGGTGTAAAGCCATTTTGCAACCAAGGGAGTCGTTGTCGGTACGCGTCGTGCTCTCCATCTCAACATGTACACGTCCTAAGTTGGCCATCTGCAGGTTTATTCATCCATCTGATCTCCAATGGGACAAAGGCCGCATGAACCCCGAAAAGTCTGCCTTATAAGTGATACCAAATGCGAAAAATCCAAGGCCAAACCGAAACACAAGCCAAAAGCGTCATCGACAAGTCCTTTACAACGAGGCCCTCGTTCATCGCCGCTCGTGCCGCAGTCTGACTTGTTTAGGCGAAATCATGAGGAGCTCGATAGAGAGCGCGGTCGCGACCGTGAAGTAAAACCTATTCAACGAGACCGCCGCGACAGGGACTTCGATTCTTGGGAGCGTTATGTGCGTGAGCGCGAGCGCGATCGCTCCAGGGATGTCCGCAGGTCTTCCCGGGAGAGGGTTGATGAAGAGAGGGCATCATATCATTCAAAGCGATCTAAGAAAACCGAGGGGGTCAGTATTCCATATCGGCTCTACGGACGACAGGATCTAATCTGACGGATATCAGCATGCAATCCGGTCCTCAGTTATGGACCTGGGTGACTAATCCCGAGAGCGGCACTCGCCACGGCAAAGACCGTCTAGATGCTTCTCAGATAACGCCTAGGAAATCCGTCTTTTCAATCAAAAGACGACAAAAAGAGGTCCATCAGCATCGTTGGCGAGTTCTCTAGTCGTCTTGCA
Source organism: Suillus subalutaceus (assembly GCF_016647625.1). Classification (NCBI taxonomy): domain Eukaryota; kingdom Fungi; phylum Basidiomycota; class Agaricomycetes; order Boletales; family Suillaceae; genus Suillus; species Suillus subalutaceus. The sequence goes on from NW_024540304.1 coordinate 47,605, forward strand.
AAGTAAGAGATCCTCTGTGATTCATACATGAGAATACTAAGAAGCGACAGGTTGTGCAGCCAGCTGGTTCAAGATTCGTGTCAGCTTGATAAGGAAGAAGACAAATTGAAGGCATTTACGGAGTTGTCTACCGAGCTTTCTAAAGCTGCGCCGTCGACTGCGATGGCGGTGACTCCTGCTTTGGCAGCCGTTATAACAAGTCACGCAAAATCCAAAGAGCGCGTGGCAGCGCGCGTTAGAGAACTAGATTCTCTGTGGGAGAGCCTGCTCTCAAATGTTGTGACGACCATTGTCAAAACGACAGATATCAACTTGGAGCGCGCCATCGCATTGTTGCATAAAGAAACGGATGCGGCTTTGCAGCCATATTTTCGATCTCACAGTCCGCTCTTGCTCAAACGGAAGGCACATGACCAATCCTGGGGGGAGCTGGGCGAGCTATTAGAGTTGAAGGACACTTCAGTCGGCGATGATAGAGAGAATGGAGCAACTGCTGCTGAACATGGGTCCAAAGCATTATCGCGATCGCCAGATTTGAAACGTCGTCGGATGGAATTATCTTCGCCGACAGCGTTTCCTGTGAAGGAGGAAAACGTTGACTATAGAGGTTTGCTGGAGACGATGAAATCGTCCTTGGCTATGCAGACGCGCACACTGGAACTGCTTGCCAAGGAAAAAACAACTGGTGGGTGGCGTCATTGGCCTGGACAGGGAATATTAATACGAGTGCAGCTGAAACAAACTTCTCAGGACGGCTCACATGAGGCAGATTATCGTGTGGCATCGATACATCTGCCCGTCGGAATTCTTCTGCTGAACGACGTACCACCGCGATGGAGGTGGAGGCACTACCTTGACGAAAGCCCTCGGCCTAGACAAAGGACTCCCATCACACGTGTAACACAAGACGCCCATTTGCATCCTTTCGCATAGATCTGTGGATTGTAAGTTCAGCATGCAGCATCGTTCCGTGATCCCGCCTGCAGCAACGTTTTAGTGGTGTGGCCCATGTACCCCGTATTATTTTTGCTCAGCTTGGCGTTTGCCTTGTCCTGTATCCTTAGAAATTGAAGGCACCGTAATATGCATGTCATGTTTTTTTAGATGAAAAACGCCTTTGAGTAGCTTTGTGTGCGACCTTTGAAATTTTGAAAGTGATGGTGATATGGTGAGGTTGCACGAGTCACGTGTGACGCGTACATGGGCAACGTTTGTGTTGGTTGTGCATGTCGTGAACAGCCAACAGCCTGGCAACCTTGGTTGATTATCATTCAGCTATATTCAAGGCCTTGAACGATTTTTATTTTTCCGCCGTACTGAATGTCTTACGGCTCTCCGTTTAACGTTCATAGATATTGCAACAATCGTGGACAATTTGATGAATACCGACAACACCAACTCCCCTACTTCCACTGACAGTGATGCTGTCAATTGCTCAACTGCGAGAGTCTACTTCGGTCCAGTGCAATCACCGGAGAAGAGACTCATCGCTAGCGAGGTCACGCGAAGACGTACACTCAATATTGATACCGTCGACTCTCTCCTTCGTCCATCGGGACTGCCTGCTCTCCTCGCCCCTCCATCGCCACAGGAAACCACGCGCGCACCGGATGAAGGTGACGAACGAAGCGACGAAGATGCAGATGAGATCTTTGATGTGGCTGCTCACCTATCTCGTGAAGACACGCCTGAGAATGATTCCTTGAGCCAGAACGGTGAGCTCTGTTCGTCTGCTCTTCGCAGCTAAATTCCAAACATGGACTTCCAGAACCATCCTCTGTTCTTGCAAGTCGAATTATGCGGGCTTGCGATAATCCTTCCCCTCCTCCGCGGGCCCATCCCACCATTTACTTTGGTCTTGTGACGAGGGATGGACGCACACCATTTCCAGATATATCTGCACCCCCTAGTCCGTTTCGCCCCATAAATTTGCGTGAGAGACTGAGCCAGCTCTCCGCGACAGAACGTGCTTTGTCACCTGAACCACCTCAGCGTCAGGCTTTCTATGATCAGAATCCGCCTCCACAGGATTCTGCTGGTAACATCTCTCAGCCCGATCTCATCTCATTTGAATCTTGCTCCACTCTAGTCAAGACTGCGGAACCTTCTGCAGAAGGATGTCCCCGTGGCTCTCCAATCCAAACTTTATCTTCCAGTGTAGATGATCTCCCCTCGCAATCCCCAGAGCATCCTTCTGTCATACCTACCCCTCCTCGTGTAAACGGCTCAGAACAGTCTAGTTCCCTGGACAGCCCAGATAAGCTTCCTCAGGGGTGTGCACAGGCTGACGCGGAGTCTAGACCGCCATACCCCAGTTTTCCTTCGCCGTCAGTCGCCACCTCCGGCACACCGGATATTTCTAAGGAACATGCAAGATCACCCGTGCGACGATCAGCACGCCTTAGTGGGACTCCACGCCCCAACCAAACGACCCACGTACAGCAACCTTCGGAAACACCGAAAATCAAAGGAAAATCAAAGGCGACAACGCTTGCGCCCGAGGGGGAAATTCCCCTGATGCGGGATGACCAAACTGTTGATCACGGCGACGCAGATCCTTACCCTGATATTCAAAGATTGGTAGAAGAAAAAGAGAGACGACGATCACGAAGACGGGGATTAAACGGGAAACACGACACCCCCAATTTGCAAAGAGAATTGGGGTCCCTTTCTCCTCAGTCCGCGGATGTCTTAACGCGTTTGTTGCCGTCCGAGCGATCTACGCCACTCCAAGAGGGACAGTATTCGCTACCACAACGTGAACTTTCTTTCGTATCTTTGGACCCTTCACTGTTGACACCACAGAGGCCAAAGTCAAATTCTCAGCAGCCAAATTCTCCCTCTGGTCACTGTACTGCGGCCACTTGTCGTTGCTCCGACGCCTATTCGTCCGAATGGGAGTCTAGGTTCTTCCTCTCATCTTAAGTTTTCCTTGACCGTCGACGATGCGTCTCGCACACCAGCGAGGAGGGTGCCCATTCAAGATGCCTTCGTGCAGGGCTCTGCATCCTCACAAAACACAATGCTATTGTCTGCGAAACGGGATGCGTCGACACGGTTTATGGGCATGCGTGGACCCGTCTTTTCGCGCCCTGCGTTGGACGATCCATCCCGTAGCCCCGCTAAGCGTATCCTAATCACAGATCTTAACAGTCCTGTGCGCTCACCAACTCGACCAGCAGGTGCGAGGGCCCGAAGTACCTCAACGGAACCGAAACCCATTGTCTTTCAGCCTCTACGAAGTCATTCTGTTGATCCATCACCCGGTGCCGCTGACAGCAAAGGCAAAGAGCCTGTATTCCCTAAATTTTCTTCCAAGCCGAAATCTGGCATCAAATTGCCGTTCCCTCTTGTGGCTGGGCAGAAGGCAGGGACGGATCTCCCGCACTTCTATCCCTGAAGAGGCGGAAGGATCTGAGGCTGTTGGAGAACATTTGGTTGCTAACCAGGCCGCGTCGTCGTCCAGTCCTGTGAAGTCTGGCTTGAAACAGCCCTCTGTTGGTAGTCGCATACCACGAATTGGCGCCAAGCCTTATGCTAGACCACAGCCAAAGAAACCGATTTTATCTACAGCTACGAAGTTGCCTGCCTTTGGTACTGGACCGGTAAGCCCTTCAGATGGGCTTGTTGTTGGATTGCACTAACGTGGACTGTACTCATCAGCGTGCCCCACTTTTCAAATCAGTTCCCGCTGGCAATGGCAACAGCAGTTCCGAAGAGTCGTCTGCCATCGCCCCGCCACCAAACCGAAAATTTGATGGGAAATTTGTAGCAGAGCCATCAGTGCTCTCGACACTGAAGCGAAAGCGTGGCACAGAAGAGACTGTCTTATCTCCCCCTACTCACCCTGTGATGGTCCGTCAGGTTGTCCCCGGAATGCTTGGGGGCAAGTATGCCCCCAAAGCAACACCTGAAACCCTACCAACGGCTCCTCTACCAGAACCGAGCCCTCGGAAGCCGCCTGGCCCTATGAAGTTCCGCAAAGTTGAGCCCGGAGTCATATCAGCACGTTATGCAGCACCCTCCAAACCGACTGCATCTGACTCTCCAGTTGCCGATGACCGCAGCAGCAGCCCGCAGATCCTGATTGTGTCTGAGGCACCAATCACCCGATCATCTTCACCTCCCAATTCCACCTCCTCGCCTGTTCTACCAGAACCTGAACCCGCAAAGCCATCACATGATGTTGTTGAGCCCAAAGAAACAGCGGAAACATCTTCATATCGGCCACCAGAGAACCGAGGTCGGGGCCGTCGAACGTCTCGACGCAAGCATGCAGCGCAGCATGCCAGCGACGTTTTTGGTCCCTCCACATCAACGCAACCTCTCCAGCTTCGACGTTCACGGCGCTCTGAGGGCGACGGCTTCATGGGGATGAGCGCAGTTGCCCTCCAAGCTCTCACTACTTCCAACACCACAAAGAACCAGGAAATTTTCGCGAAGCTAGAAAGAGAGGTAATCCGCAAGGAGGGCACAAGGCCAGAGAGCCCCGCAATCAAGTTCGGACGATATCACAAAAGCAGAGAGAGATGAGGGATCGCCAACGACTTGAACGAGCTGAGCGGAGGGCGAGGCGGAGTGAAGACGGGCCTGGATCGAGTGATTGTGAAGGTGCTAGCGAACTAGGTGATCAATTCGTCCTCGGATTTGATAAGGAGCATGATGAAAATGATGGGGTGGTCTGGATAAAGCATCGTAGGGGACCAGGAGAAGTGGAGGATTATGAGACGCCAGTTAGGTCTGACCAGCTGGCCAAACGTTTACGATTTGGGGAAGGTCCCCAGCAGGAGGAGGAAAGAGAGCGCAAACGGGTGAAGTGGCACCATGGGTTATCCACGGAAATTTATCTGGATGAGATCCATCCTCGACCTAACTCGTGGACCAAGGACTTTGTCGTCGAGAAAGGCTGCTTAGCTCCGACGTCCAAGGTAAGTGGCTTGCGGGAATTTTTGTACTACAGTTCTTGCTCATATTCCTTCAGAATCTTCGCTTAGACACACTGGGCAACGTGCTGGATGTTGAGCAGCATCCACTCACTGACCTTCACCCAGAGAACATCGTGGTGAAGAAGTTTGTGTATGACAACGACATTGAAGTGGTGGTGAAAGAGGTTATACCCCCGAAAATCACCAGATCGAGGAGCAAGAAAATGAAGAGTTAGCCCGGCTGCATATTCTATCCACACTCTAATGCACATTTTTCGATGCTGTCGTTACTGGATTCTTAATGTCTCTGACACATTGTGTCGTTTGCTTCCATCGATGTGTAGGGAATGTCTATGATACAATGACTTCCAGTAGTCAAATCAGAGTTGAGATGTTACAACTTCGGCGCCCTGTAGTTGAGAGTGGCACTGGCTTGGTTCACTGGAAGCACAAAGACTTCAGCGAGATTGACATGTGGGGGGCGCGATGCAGCCCAGACGATCTCTTCCGCAATGTCTTCAGCCACCACTTTGTGATATGTGAGTATATGCGGGTTACAGGGTTATTAAACCACTTACGAGGCTGAAGTCCCTCATAGACTTTGTCTGCCGCGGACTTGTCGCCTTTGAAACGGATGACCGAGAACTCGGTCTCCACCATACCTACCAACAACTTCAGTTTAGTCATAGTTGTGATAGTGATCCATTTACCTGGTTGGATTTCGGTGACACGAATGGGAGTGTCGACAAGCTCCTTCATGAGAGAGCCCGTAAATGCACTAACGGCATGTTTGGTTGCACAGTAGATGCTACCCCCAGGGTAGGCTTCTCTTCCGGCGATCGAGCCAAGGTTAATAACATGACCAGACTTCCTCTTCTTGAATTCTACGAGGCTGAGTGAAAGTTATGACCAAAGGCAGAAATACGCACCCTTGATGAACAACTGGGTTAGGGCGATCAAGCCAAACACATTGGTTGCGAACATGCTCTCCATGTTATCCAGAGACAGGTCGCCAACTTTGTCCACGCCCACGACGTATCCAGCATTATTAACTGCAACCGAGTCTATGTGTAAGAAATTGAACGCCATAACGGATGAATCTACTCACCGAGGATATCTATCTCGCGAAGATCGGCGGGTATCCTCTCTAGGAAGCCATTGATTTGACTCCTGTCAGAAACGTCGATTTGTATGGTGACAAATTTGCCGCCATGTTGCAGGCCGGCCTCTTTGTGGGCAGCTGTACATTCATCTGCAACTTTCTGTAGTGCATCCGCTCGTCGAGCGGTAAGTATGACGTTGGATCCTCCCTAAGAGATATGAATGGTTAGAAATATGGCATGTAATGGCAGACTACCTTGGCAAACAAGACGGCAGTGGCCTGCGAGCAGATCAGATCAGTATTGGTGTCTCTCCTGAGAGCTAGGCTTATACACACCGCGCCGATACCAGAACTTGCTCCCGTGATAAGGACTGTCTTGCCAAGAAGGCGAGATGCGTTGAAGACGGTCATGTTTCGAGTAAGAAATTGCAAAAAGGTTGGGTGAACGAGTGCTCTACGATGGATATCCGATCGTCGAATGCAATAGATAGACGAAGAACCAATAAATCTCCAAGACATGCTATCGCGGGGCCGGAATTTCCATCATGAACGGTCCGAAGATAGACGCGGAGAGCCGCATACATGCATCTTTTCTTCAGTCCCATGACCTTGCCGCATGGCACATGCTGGGAATAACATCAACGTTTCCATAATGGCGAACATCTCAAACGCACAATCGTCGCTGAATTGTCGATGGTCCAAGCTGTTGGCATGGTTGAAGACGCAAGGAATGAAAACAGGAGCAGACGACTTGCTTGTCGAGTGCAAAGAAACACCCAGTTGAGTCACCAGCCGATTTACCTCATTCATCGGACGACCACCGCTTGATCTAACATCCGTCTGGACACGCAGCTGCTGGGAATGGTCTTTTTGCTCGAACGTCGTGTACTGTGAGCTTTCATGTGAATGGATTGGATTGAACCATGCTCTGATAAACAGGACAGCCATCTTCCTTGCTATTTGCAGTGCCGCCTCAGGCATTGATGAATATCAAGACATTAAAGTCTCTCTATCCAACGTCCGGACCTACGCCACTAACCGCTACGCAAATGATATCTCTGCACCTGTATATTAACCGCCCGCATGGAAGTGAGGATTCGCTAGACCCTCACTATGGACCCTACATCTCGACACTGCCTAGGGAGTTTGACAGTCATCCTTTGACCTGGATTGTTCGATCGAAAAGTGGCACGGAGTCTGGAGGAGTCCTACTGCTGAGGTACCTCCCGCCGAGCGTGCATGCATCCTTGGTTAAGCTGCATGACCGATTTTGTCAAGACCGGGCTGTAGTCCGAGAGTACTTGGTGGGAAATACTCAATACTGCATTCAGTTTCATCATCTAAAGCGATAGCAGACTGCGAATTCGTACATCTCTTCAAAATATGATACCCATTTGGCCAATATCGATGATTCTAGTGCCAGCAATTACGTGTGGGCTTGGTTGAACGGCACGTATTTTCTGTATGCATGAAACTCCCTCATCTACCTCGCCTCCAGTCAACACGCGCTGTATATATTACCGGCTCAAAGCATCGAAGGAGGACCCCGATAATCTAACTTTATGTCCCATCCTCGACTTTGCCAATCATTCTCCGAATGGCTCGCATATGACTCCAGCCCCATCAGATGCCGATATTTGGGACACTGCGCCGGTAAAGCCGATTGGGAGAGGATTCAGATTCCTTTCGCCAGCGGATGTATCTGTTCAAGAGGGCAAAGAGATCTTTTTGGCTTACGGGGCTCATCCTAATCGCACGCTGTTCGTTGAATATGGTTTTGTCAACAAGTTATTAGGCGAAGTCGAAATTACGGATGGTGAAGTGGACGTGCAAGATGTGGTGGAATCCTTAATACTCGACCACAAATCCGGTGTCTTCGTCAAAAGCGTCCTCGAAGACGAAGGTTATTGGGGGTGCGTGCGTCTTGAACTCTTGGTCAATCGAGTCGCCTCATTGAGTCACCGTAGAGATTGGACCCTATATTGCTCGGGGGAATCAGCGCAGCCGTCATGGCGCCTGATTACGGCATTAAGACTTTATTGTCTCTTTGTCTCAAATAATACAATCCAGCATAACGCCATTCAACCGTGGCGTGACGTCATAGCAGGCAAACGAGAGATAATATCTGATGGAAACGAACTCGCTTGGAAGGAGTTGTTAATCACGATTTGCGATGTAATTGTCCCCAAAGCCCAGGCCAGTCTAGACAGTCTCAAGAGCGACAGCGCTGAATTTGGTCACGGATGGCTTCCCTGGATGCGCGAAATATACGGACGCTTTGGAGGGAAGAATTATTGGTAGCCGCGGCTGTCAAACAGCGTGCACTAAGAGGGGACAATTTTTGACTTGATAACACTGGCCCGGAAATTAACCTAGTGATACTGCAGAGAGCGATGCATCTTGCTTTCGCCTGAGGATATCATAATCCATCCAGATGTACTATCGGAGACCATTCATGTGGCATTCGGATACTTCGCGACATCCTATCTCATTAGACGTTTGAACAGCCAACCCAGCCACAAAGCATGATATTGTATGTCATGCACTACTACGAAGTTGGATCGCCAAAGCTGGTAGGACAAACAGAGGTTCAGAGAACATGGAATGCTAACTTACTTCCTGGTAACACTGACTGTTGACTGAACGGTAGTACAGCGACAAATGCTGCTTGATGACACTCTTCAACTTTTACCGATATGCCCTCCGAGATCATAACTGGGTCCATTAAGTCGCTGAATTCTGCAATGTCGTCTCAAGGAATGCCAGTCGTGTGAGATCGTGTTGCACAATTAGTACTTGCTTATCACTTAGCGAGAGCCACACACTTGATGCATGATGGTCAGTGTTGACATTCAACTGAGCTTCCAAGACTGAGGATATCCGAGAAGGTTGTGAAGTTAAGTAATAGTACGCCCTGATCACATGTCGAGGCGGGCGTAGTGTGGAGGTGACGTCTGAATATGTTACTTCCGATGCGCTTTGTCATTCGATTGCAACGCGGGGTCGAATTTCAGTAATGGACGACTCGGACTCAAACCTGTTCATTCACAACCAATCGGTTATAGCTTAAACTGCGCTCAGTGCATACCTGTGCATACAAAGTCGAGCATGAGACACTGGATAACCGACATGTATGTACAATTGGGCAATGACAAGCTAAGCTCGGTAAATTTGGACATACAGTGTGACACAGGAAGGAAGACACAGCCACACTGGGAACTTGATTTTGGCAACCTCAGAGTCACAGCCGAACAAACGTTCGACATCGTCGGAATCAGCCCTCACCAATTTCTCTTATTCTTCCGACATAAGGCTTACGGGTCTGCTTCACCATGGCTGTCGAACCGGTATTTGGGACGAGAGCTCAAAAGGCTTTCATCATCACAAGTACGTTTTCATTCCATTATTCCGCGATATCGCCACTCAAGAACCTTTGCCACAGTCGCAGTCCGTCAGTCGTTTCGTTGAAGCTTCTTGATCCAAGTTTGACCTAGGTACATATAGAGGCTATTGTGGTAGTAACTATGGTCGCATTGACATTCGGAATAGTGAGTTTGTGTCGTGCCGGTAGTTGAATTGATATGTCTACTAACCAGTTGACCTCAAGGTTCAAGCCGATGTAGGGACGGCCTTTACAGAACTTGGGTACAAGGTGCTTTTCTACATGCATCATTAACAAGCTAAACTGCTCACAGCATGAAGACATTGCCATGCTACTTGGCTCTTTTTATTCTAGCAGAGTATGTAGCTACCCTCACAACCACCCCCAAGCTATTGACAATAGTGCAGGATATTCGAGTTAGTAATGGCATTTGATGCTCTACGATTACGGAACATTATACAGCTCCTGGGGATCATTCGTGAGTGTCAATTTGTCTGAAGATTCTTCCTCCTTTCTGAATACTTTGCAGTCTTTCATGGAGCTCTCATCGTCTTTTCCGCCCTTCAATTTCATGAAACCAACGTCGCTATATTTAATTGCGAGTTTTGCATTCCAGATGCCAATCAGCTATGGAATAGAGTCCAACCGTTCCTAATTGTCGCTCCCTGCATAGTTGCTGCGTCGTGGTTCTTTTTGGTGTTCTGGATCAAGCAGCTGTATGCTGAGTTTGGGTACGGTCTCACAGCTTATTGCATGTCCTGTTCATTACTTAGATCTTGCAGATGGGTTATCTTCCATGTCGTGGGGGCAAACCCGAAATTCAAGTGTGAGCTCTGTGTTCAGTTTTTCTTGATGATGTGGCGCTGACTCGAAATAGCGATGTATCAATTCTATCAAATCTTCCTATGCTTACTTAAATTCGACTTCTTCTGTTTCGTGGGGGTGACTATGCAGGTGAAAATCATGGCCCTTGAAGATTGTCCAGGGACTGAAAATCCACAGCTTCTCATCGTTGTTCTCAACAAGGATTCCGCTGAATTTGGTGTCACAATCGCTGCAATTCCTGTCGTTTTGTTGCTTTTGGCTGGTTGCGCACGTGCTGTCAAGCACGAAGTTAAGTTGTATGATGGTTCCAGCGTCCACTTCGCGTGATTATCTGAATTGTCCGTTAGGCTGATGGCCTTTTCCCTCGCATTGATGCTACCTGCGATGTCCTATTGTGAGGTGTTTCCTCTTAATGCATTGACCAGCAACTGATATCATGATTTAGTCTGTATGTGTATAACATGTGTTAACTGTCTCGCGAGTTGACACGTCTCTTAGTGTACAAACTCGATCGCTTCTATGCGCCTTCCACCGAGGGCCAGTACGTTTCAACTCGCGCCACATTGACTGTCTTCAGTAAGTCACGTACACCGTGATCTGTTTCATCATGACACTAAACCACATCCGGCTGCTATATTTAGCCGTCGTCGCCTTCCTGCTCCTCTCAGCCACGCTCGCGATCGGAATCAAGTGCTTCCGTGACTTTGACAAGGGACTTTACGATTCCAAGGCGCATGGTCAGTCTTACACCCCTGTCAAGATGCAGGTTATGGACGTGTTTAGAATGAGTAATTAACTTTTTTATTAGACCTCAACAGGAACTCACAGTACTTACCTACCCCGAAAACCCCAGGGGACAAGTCGGAGCAACAGTCACCATATTCCGCAGTCGGCGTTCCTCTTCAGCCACAGATATCCATCGAGTAATACACGTCTCATACTTAGCATGAACTTCACAATGACTCGGGGACTACAATCAAGAGGATATGGACAAGGTGCATATGTAAAGATCTATTCTTCAGCTGTTGGAAGTGGAGAGGATCTCTTTTGTCTTATTTAGCGTTCTACAGCTTGCGTAATTCCTGTTAGCTATTACTATTATACCCTTTAAGTATGACGCCAATCAGAAGGGGGACAGAAAACTGGAACTCCAAACACTACCGAATTCCCACCTGCCAAAGTTCAAAGTATCAAAGAAATCAGTTGAAACGTTTTTCATTCTTCAGTGCTTCGACAACGACGGGGGCTTTCGGGCGTAGCCTTGGATCGTGATGCCAACATCCTTCAATAAGTCTTACGATGGGTTCTCCCAATCCATGGAGCGAGGGTCTCCTTCGTTCCGTCAGGGAATCGATTATATTCACTCCATAGTACGGGATACCTCCGGTATAAATCCAAAGTGAGGTGAAGTAAGGAGTAATGGCTTGAATAGGACAAAACCACTTGCCTCGTATAACACACAAGCAAATGCATACATGTCGGTTTCCAGCGTCACGCGCATAGTTTCCGAAATTCCAAAGAAGATAAGTTCTGGGGAAGCGTTTCTCGGCGGCCGACATCGGTAGAGTCCAATCCTTGGCGTGTATCATCAGATCTCGAGATTCCGAAGTCGGTCAGGCAAGCATTCCCTCTTTGTCGACCAAGACATTGAACTATATGAAATAAGCCTGTGAACCTTTCTGACATGAAGAATTCTCACTCCCTTGAGATCACCATGGATGATGGGCGGATCGAGAGCATGCAGATAGCAAAGACCTTTTGCAGCTCCTTCCGCCTGGATAGAGAACCTCCAATCGATGCGTGTTGCTGGTAACGGGTAAGATAACTTACCAGATGACGAAGATCGCAGTTCCCCCTGCCCGTATACTCGATGTACGTTCTCACATTACCACTGTACATGAATTTCGAAACGAGCCACAACCTACAGTCTTTGTCTATGACGCCTATGAATGGCACGATATTCTCGTGTTTCAAGTGACTCCAAATCACTGCCTCGCTCACAAAGTCCTAAACATACGGACAAGTGAGTAAGGGGTAGAACGACGGATGATAAGCTGCTCACTTTGCGACTCTGGGATATGGATGGCAGGTGCGATCGCTTGATAGCAACAGCTTGATCGTTATAAGACGCTGTAAAGATAGTTGCGGATCCGCCCTGCTCAACAACACGCATCGAGGTCGGTTCTAATCCGTCTAACCGCAGTTGACATGGCAAACAACCAGATTTTCGTGTTAGTCGAATGATATATCTCAAAAGCCGTGCGTGCGTGGCATGATCTGTGGAAGGATCTCGCAGGATCTGGACGTCTGAGGTTAACCACATAAAAAGGCCAGAGATATGAGTATACCTCTTCAAGTAGATCGACCATATCTTGTGCTTTGTTGTGTGCGAGGCCATAAAACTCATTTTCATAATCTCTTCCGCACAAGACCAGAAGGACGCGAAGGAATGCCTCATCATCGCAGGGAACAATACGTCTTGGTGAAAATTTGACTGATACATGCGTAGGGCACGGATCTCTTTCCTGTCGGGAAGATGTGAGAACAGGTGACCGATGGCCGAAAATCGAGGCTTACACTACGATCCAAAAGGCTCTTCAAAGTATCCCTGATAGTACGATAAATGGTTAGTGTCATGAGGTCATCGTAATGCCAGCTTCTCCACTCTGCAATTTGCTGTTTTAGTTCGTTCAGAAGCCTAGAGCGTGTCAATTGTATGGATTGGACACGAGTCACTGATTGCCCTACCATCCATTGGTCGTGCGACGTTTCAGGTGTGCGTAAGTGTATACCATCAGATTCTGAAACACCATGAACTTCTTTAGGATGTGCACAAAAGAATGGAAGCACTTGATAGACTTTGACATCTTTGACGTATTCGCGACATATTTGCCTGTCTTCCATCGCGAGCTCGCTGGATTTCTCGATTTTCCGAAGGAGCTTGTCACGCAATTGCCCGAGCTCTCGTCGCCATGTGTCCGAATCTGATGGATCACTTAGGAAGCCCGGTACGATGAGGAGTAGAATGAAAGCCTGAGGGACGGCTGGATGTGCAACCGGCTGCGGAAGACGACATTAGGGCATATAGCGATCGGGTCATTATGTACACTAACTGGGAGGTAAGGGTTCTGCAACTGTGACGTACGAGTATTATGTGGGTCCAGTTGATGAGATGGATGTGCATGCATGAGGATTGGGCGTAGGTGTTATCGTCCTGTTTCGGCATTGGGTTTGATGAACTATCATCAGCTCCTGTGGAACACGAGTCCTGCACCGATGACATCCGATCTTCATGATGGCCTTAATGGCAGGGGCGTGGAATGGAAGAAAATATTGGCAGACGATTCACGAGTCGAGCCTTTTATATATGAACTATCACAGATTAGGGACAAGTATTGGTACGAGGAGGGCCCTGTCAATGATTACACATTCTGTGCAACCAAATGCACCAGTGTACGATCAATCAAGCGAGTGTTGGGTCGCGGAGGCCGTATGAAATATAAACGTGTTTAGACGCCCTCAGGCTAGCGACCTTGTTGTTGTGATCTACAATGCGGCTGAGCACCCAAAGAAAACAAAAAGCCATGAGAATCAACGCACACCGGCGACAGTAGAGTCATACATGTTGATCCAAGAACAAGGTGTCTATTCTCTACACAACCACAGAAGTTCAATGCTACCGGCTGAAATAGGCGCTAAGCAATATCGACTTTCGGTGGGAGATCCGACCTTCATGGAGACGATATATGACTGATCAGCTTCCAATGTTGGTATTAGTCGAAGCGAGTAGTTAGAAGGTCGGGTAGAACTTATATCTATGATCGTTCTATCATGTTGCCGTACATGAGCGCGCGCGAGCAACTGTACTATTGAGAGATACTACTTACGATGAAGCACATGTACAGCAAGCCAAAACCACAACAATAATTGGCCTGGGGCTTAGCGCTGATGCTCGAACACGTATAGGCTTCGGATATATGAAATTACAATATCCGCTGAGGACCATGCTCGTTCCCAGTGTCCCGTGCATAAAGCATTAGTGCTATAGAGTAGCACAAAAACACCAAGTCAACGTACTTCAGCGATAAATCAACAATCCTAGAGCACCATACCCAGCATCCTCGACAAGAAATGGCAGAAGCAGCAGCCCAAGACCCGTGTGTGCGTTTGGAAATTACGAAGGACTCATAATGGCAATCGCATTCTTCCCTGATAGACAATGTATGAGGACAGGCTCTGCGGACGTGTATCATCTGATATTTGGAGGACTAATAATATTGTGTTGGTGCGCACTGTGGGTTAGTGGCTGTATCACGAGACCGGAGATGCGGTGATATCAACGGAGAGTTCATCGCACAGCACGGATACGCCAGCTAATATCTGAAGCAAAGCATCAGAGCCTTCCAGAGAAGCATCAAATCGATGGACGTTTCTCCGGATAGCACAGTGCTAGCAACTAGCTGAACTGGACATATCAACGAAGCTGTGGAGCACGAAAGCGTGACGACTGAGAGGGATTCCAACATGTAGAAGGCATGCAGGTTTTCGTACTTCACAGGATAGAAGGTATGACTTTCTTGACTATGTTCAGTAGCTAGATGGAGGACAGAGATAAGAAGTGATAACATTGAAACGTTGAGGCCTTAAGGGCGTGAGAGCTAGCAAATTTCATGATCCCACGGTGACGCCCAGGGCAGCTCCTATACCGTTGCCGTGAACTCGACAAGACTGCGAGTCCGGTTCGGAGCGTGAGGCCTTGAGGTGGCAAGGAGTGCATGCTCGTCGCCTTATTCGTGGCACCCTTATCACCTCCGCATCTCAAGACAGCCTCTGAAGGCTCTCAGGTTGACAAATAGTCGTTATATTCACTGCTGCATCATGCTTTAAATTGTGTCCTCACAATATTTTTGTTTTAGAATTAGAGCACTCCCTGTTTTGCGTACCGCAGGTTGCATCTTATAGCATTCTACAGAGGCCAGGCAAAGGCATCGCGAAGAGCAGTAGAGATTTCCACACCATTCGGAACGGATTCCTCATACGATTCCTTCTTTGCACACCGCAGTGAGCTGAAGTTGGGCCAAAAGTTCTATGCGGAGGCCCTTTCGGGCGCGGACAAGGTGTGGATGATATCCATCATTGATTTGAAAGATGTGATGATATTTGCAAGTCATCGAGCTCAACCCTTCGTCTTATTTCGGGTACGAACTGAAGCATGCAGCGCTTCGTGAAGCACAGCGCTATGATTATGCATTCTAGGCCTTCAAGATAATGCTCTCCAAGTTGGATGATGTACCCGATCCACGAATACGACGTAAGCCCCAAACAACGTAAGCGCCGACTTGAAGATGACTTACATTTTTTGTAGAGCTACGCCAGCGATACGCCAGCCCGTCTGAAGTAGAAGATGCTATTCGACGAGCTATTCACGCCCAACTGGAAAACGCTCCACTTCGTCTAATCAACACCTCTACTGGACGTTTGTGCAATCGAGATGCGCAGATAAATATTATTAAACGCATTCACGGAGAGTACAGAGCACAAAGAGCCTTTGCATTCATTGGTGATGCAGGAACCATGGAGCCGGGGCTGCACGACATTCAGGACAAGATCATATACGACTCGGATCCTGTCGGAACCGTTGTGAAATTTCACTGTTGCAGAAGTTCTGCAAAGTCGCTCGCGATGCGGGGTATTGCTGGGCGTGGAGCGATACATGCTGCATCGATCAGTATAAGCTCCAAGAATCAGTCAACTCCATGTTCGTCTGATATCACTGCTTAGCGCTCACCATCGTCTACCTATCGGATGTCTCGCCTTCGGCAAAGTCGGGCGCGCTCGCAAACAGCATTCGGAATACCCGAGGATAGACTGTTCCGGAGTTCCTCGCTCCTAAAATTGTTCTATTCTACCAAGCAGATTAGACCCTATATCGACGACCGCTCACGCAGCCACAAGCAATCTATCAGTATCATGGGGGGGTTGTAGCATTCAACTGACATAAATGCACGGGCGCTCGTCGACTTCCGTCCAGGGACAAGAGATGCCCGAGAGCAACTCCGATGTGCGTCAAACCGTGACACCAAGAAGGAGGGAGACATCGCCTATTCTTTGTTTAGCATCTTACAAAAGGTGCTCGGACGACTCTTGCAATATAATATCACTCATTTGGGAGAGAATCACTTCGAATGAGATCATTGTGAGTTAGAGACATCGCCTCTGTTGTTGATGTGATGGGCATGACATCAGGACATCGGAGATGTTCAATAGCTGGGGCCAAGAACGGGAATCTCTGACGCATCTTCATGCCACTTAGGCCATCTGACCCTCCGAGTGCGCGAGCATCTGCTCAATCAGGGAGTTCATGCAAACCGTGCATGACTTTTCAAACGAACGGTGTGTTTATTTCATTTATGCAATGAAATTCTCGGAGTTCATGTCTTTCGCTGAGTTCGATTAGAATCGGAACAAGGGCCATCGCGAGATTTGACATCTCCGTCACTTTCCTCGTTCTTCGAGGATGGATAACCTGCACTGCTATGAGGCTTCCCTCAGAACTTGTGACTTGTAGACGAGCGCCCTCACGACTTGCTCACGGACTTAACTGACGCTACCATGCCGCACTCGGTTACGGTTACATGCGTTTAGTCATGAAGCCTGTGCCGAGTCCGAATCAATCATTATCAGTGGACTGGTGAACAGATGAGAATAGTATTTGAAGTAATATATTATCGAGTATCACAACAATCTACGTAAATCTGCCACCCACTTCCACATGGAAATGTGTAGTATTGTCGAGGAAAGATCAATGTGTGATGATACCAACCTGGTACTATTATGTGCTTGAGACGTTCCCACTTAGATGGATCTAAGAAAAAAATGAATGGGTGGAGGTTCACGAATTTAAAGATGTCCCAAGTTTAAGAGCGAAAAGGAAGAGATAACCTCAGAATAACATCTTAATTTTGAGGTAAAAAGAAAACAGTAAACCACGTTGAGGAGGTGCGCTACCATACCATGCGTGTTGCAATAACACCGTGTCACGACTTTGTGGAATTTAATAGCGTTATACATTAGTTGGGCAGTGCCTTGGAAGGCTACTTCTCACGCGAGAATGTCTCGAATAAGGTCGTAATTCAACATATAAATAAGGCAAATGGTGTAAACTCCTCTCATCCTGTCAGTATGCCTTGCGTTCGCACAGCGATGGGTACGTTTATTTCTTTTTCGTTAGTAATACTACGATTGACGTTCTAGTTGTAGGCAAGAGTCAACCTCTCAAGTTCTATTTTTTTGACCCATCGAGAGGTCGTTGTCCTAAACGACGCCGCGCCCAGGCCACTCTTAAGCTCGACGGCTTTGTCTACCACAGTTTCGACGGCCCCGCTAAAAGTGAGCGTCATTTTTCATTCTAGATTGCAAGCTTCTACAACGACGTCCGTAATTTCTTTGCAGGCCCGGCCGCTGTCAATGATACGGCAATAGTGGAGTCCACTTCAACCGATGCCCAAGACAAGCCTGCGACCGAGGGAGATCACTCTGGCTCTCACAGCAACTCGGAAATTGTGGGGGTTAGGTCAGACCCATTGAGAAGTCTCGTCGTGGATCGTGTCTGGCATGTCGATCCCAGGTCAGCGGATACCGTCGCCGCCGCTCAGGCTCTGCTGCTGCTCCAACGACAGTCGGGTCCAAGTAGGACCATGAATCAGATTTGATGGACTTTATAAACTGGCCGGAGGATCATATATGGCTATTTCTTTCATTCGACGCATTGTAACAAGCTCGTCGCACATTTGGCATGACATTCTTTTTCAAGTTTTTACTCATGTACTATGGCACTGTATCTACTAGCTTTCCCTTTTATGGTATTCCCTCATTAGGTTAGTCGGTTGTCGGAGTCACAAATAATGGTGACTTTCATCATGTGGTGTGACAAACCGTGTAGTCTTAGCTGTTCATTCGCGTCGAGCAAGTAGTACTGTGACTCGTTCTGCTCACAACACCACTCGCCCGTGGATGACGACATTATTTCTATCCACTCATCCCATGAGTCTGGCCTGGAAGAACTCGACAGAAGAGCTATTCTCGAGCCTGTCGTCCAACACGTTGTCGATGCACTTGGTGGTTACGAGGGTGGCGCCTACCGCATGGGTGATGAGGTCAGCGGTTGTCTCCGAGATCCGAAGAAGCTCTGGAAGGACAGCAAAGATAACGAGCGTACGGTGGCGTGCATATTTTAGGAGATTCGGGTCCTCCTAAATGACCTTGTACTGATATTGTTTGGGACACTGAGGGACTCGTGGAAGACGAGCGGGCCATCGCATGTGCAGATTCAATGACTGCCATGACCTGGCCAATTGATATGGCGGAGGAGCTGATGAGGGGCTTGATAAAGGGACGGATTATACCCAGCTGGTGTTCAACCATCTCGATAGGCTGCGCTTCTGACGCCAGGCATTATGCAAGACCTCTTCGGGATTGTTCTCCCGCCAATCTCAAAGCACGCAAAGGAGAGAAAGGAGCGCGGCGAACAGATAGTGCATCTGGTTCTGCATCTCATTTGGAACTTGATCAAGGACTTCCCTGCAAATACGTACCTGAGCACGGACCAGGGGGAGTACTCGAGTTTGCAGGCTAGACTTGTGAAAGTACACTAGACTTGCTCCTTTTCAACACATCAAATACTCTTGTACTCGAGATATTCTACCTGTTATTTCGCGGCGTAAAGCCTCATCTGCTAGCTACAAACAAGTCAAAAGTGGAGTCCCTTCTTATGTTTTCTCTTGCATCCTGACATCTGCGATCGTTTTGCCCTCGAGAACATCCTCAGGAGCATCATAACGAAAAGGCAGGAGATTCAAGTCGAGTGTTTCCAAATCTCCCTCTTCGCTGTCACATGCCGAATATGATAACGAGGAGATGCTTCTGAAAGCCCCATCATCATTGTCGGAGTCACATTTCCCTGACACTGGGTTGATACCGCTATTAATATTGTCTATGCCTCGCAATGATTCACGTCCATCACTAGCCGCAACAAAAGATGTGATATACTCAGTCCTCCCGCCTGTGTATGAAACCTGCATCACGCAGTACGTCAACTCCTGGCTCACCTTCGCGCCTTAGAGAGGAATTAAGAAATGCATATTGGTCCGTGAGCATTGAGTCGGCAACCAAAGCGGCACGTATATGAATTGACGACATATGTGGTCTGAAGCACTACGTACTTTTTGGTCTGTCCAGAAAGACAGTCGGAGGAAGCGCAAGTTCCAGAGTTGCGTGTTATATTTTGCTTGAATACGAATGTACCATCCAGAGCACTCTCTACGAGAAAGTCCAATCAATAGCTTGTCCTTATAACTAGCGAAAAGTCACTCTGGAAAGGATCATCACGGTGACACAGGCCATGAAGCGTGCTCTGAAAAGTGAACGGAGCAGTCCATTTTGTAGGTGTATGTCACGATTACGCTGCGATAGATACCTCAGAAGTCGGTTACCATGATCCTTGAAAGCTATAATAGCCGGGAATGATATAGAAAAAACGTACGAAGCAAGTACTGTAGCTGGGCCGTATGACGAAGTCCACCTACCATGCTAGGAATCCTGCTTTGTAGTCAAAAAGATGATGGAGGTACAGCAAAAAAATTGGGAGTATATCGCACGTCGGCAGAATACATATCAAGAAGAGCTCCTAGAAAGTTGAAACAGTTTGGGGGCGAATGGATTGGAACGTGACTGTTACGGTAGCACGTGATTCATCTCATTTCAGCGCGTCATGTGACAGTCAACGCGTTTCTTACCACCATGGATGACAACGACCCCATATCCCAGTTCTTCGACGAAGAAGACGTAGACCTCTACGCCGTCTTGTCGCTTAAATCAGATACCTCTGCGGAAGATATCCGGAAGTCCTACAGGAAACTTGCTTTGCTGTGTCATCCTGACAAACTCATTAACGCCACCGAGGAGGAACGGGCAAAGACATCTACGCAATTCCAGAGGATTGGTTTTGCATATACTGTACTAAGCGACGAAAAGCGGAGGAAGAAGTATGACAAAACCGGAAAGACTGACGAAGGGTTACTCGGTGAGGCGGATGAGGACGGCGGTTGGGAAGCTTATTTTGAGGACCTATTTGACCGCGTCACACGCGGGAGACTGGACGAAATGAAGAAGGAATATCAAGGTGTGTCTAAATAATATCTGGTAGATCGTCAAGTAACTCTGCTTATAGGATCTTCTGAGGAGATTGAAGACCTCAAGACCGCATACCTTGAAACCGAAGGATCATTCGACGAAATCATGAAGCACATTCCTCACTCTACTATTGATGATGAGCCAAGATTCGTAGTCACACTGTCGAATCTTGTCCAAGCTGGCGATCTGCCGAATCTTCCGCAATGGACGTCAAGCTCCAAAGACGAGAAAGCCAAGTTAGTGAGGAAGAAGCAGAGCGACAAAGAGGCAAAGGAGGCTGAAGAACTTGCGAAGGAACTTGGCGTATGGGATGAGTTCTATGGAAGCGGAAAGACAGGAGCGAGAAAAGGCAAAGGGAAAGCGAAGAAATCAGCAGATGACGAGGACGAGGGAGACACTTCAGCACTGCAAGCTCTCATCCTGAAGAGACAGAAGGGCCGCAATGGTTTTCTGGACGACCTGGCTGCCAAGTACTCAAATATGGAGGAGTCGTCCAGAACGAAGGGAGGAAGGGGAAAGAAACGGAAGAAGGGCGCGGACGAGTCTGAGGCTGAAGCAGAATCACCAAGGAAGAAACCTCATGTCCAGGATCCTCCTGACATTGATGATGAGGAATTCGCCAAGATACAGCAGAGGATGTTTTCGGATAAGCGCAAGCCAGCAGGTGAAGGATCATCCCCAGCGAAGGGGAGACGGAGCGGGAGAGCGAAGAAAGCCAAATAACTCCTGTTCTGTGGATGTCCCTCGTCTTACTTTGTATTGTATTTATATTGATGCATGTCTTCTAAATTATTATCGTTGAAACCTGACCCTTGTTTGTGTTGTATGTGGCACGTACAGTGGCTTACGATTTACCTGATCAGTTAGCACGGCGATGATCTTTCAAATTCCAACCTCCACAGATGATAATGAGATTATAGGTGAGACTCTCAAACGTATCTTACTAGATCAATTCCTAAACTACGACGGGCGTGAATAATGGCCACCAGCTCCTTAATGCACTCCTCCAAAACAACAACATTGTCCAGCAGTTGCGACAACGTAACTTGCGTTGCCCTCCCTCCATTCAAGTCCTCTTCCTCTGATCGAGAAGCCGCATGCCCACCCCACTGGCTACTAGCACTGAAGACATCATCTTCATCCGTATTCCACTTCGACGGCTGGGCTGATGTCCAAGGACCCGACTGGGGAACGGGAGCCACGAAGGGTTCAACGACAATATCCCGGGTACGCTGATAATGAGGAGCAAATGGACTTGCAGCGACGTTTTTGCCGCCCGACCTCGGAGGCGTTGTGGGTTCAGAAGGTGCCTTGGGTGGAGCAGCCTTACTTTTTCTTGGGGTCAGGAAAGATACGAAAGCTGAGGTCTTCGGCTTCGGCTTTGGGCGTTGAGGAGGCGTGTCAGGAGCCTGAACGACATCCCAAGAACCCGACGGTGGTAAGTTAGGCGACAATACGTCTTGAACCGGTTCAAGCGAGAGGGTGAGTGCATCTGTTAGATTTTCAGAAAATAAAAGACCCTGACGCCTTTCGAGGAGATATTGGTCGAAATTTTCGACTGATTGCCGGTAACGTTCCAGCTGGCCGACGAGGCCATGGAAGATAGTGTGTACGACGGGGCGGGTGTGTTCATCGAGCCTCATGGCAGGAAGTATATTGGTTTCTGTAGCAAACTTCTCGTCGATCACGGAGTCTATGGATCTATCATCTCGGCCATCATCTGCATCAAGATAGGGATCCGAGAATGAGGCGAGAGCCTCTGACACTGCACATGTAAGCCACCCCGCGATGGAGCGGTTAGGGCAGATAGCTAGCTCTGCAAGCACGCCCGTGAGCGAGATGTTCATCTTTGGCGAGTTTGAGAAGAATGTACGCATAGCCTCGAGGATGAGCGAGAGAATAGGGTCATTGACATTGAGCCGATGCTTGCACTTTGAACGTGCGTCCATGTCTTCGTCATCATGGATATGGAAACAGCTATGGTTCTGGATGGACGACATGGCGTCACGGAGATAGTGATCATAGCCAGTGCTGAAAGCATCATCATTGTGTGATGGGTCGACACGGGAGACCAGTGTGAGGTAGAGTCCCATCTCACGTTCGTGGGTTGAGAATGTGATATCCGGCTGGACGAATGTGGGCAAGGGCGGCATTTGTCGGCTTGCAGAGGGTTTGATCTCCTCTGCACCGGGATAAACGAATTCGTCATCATCACTATCTTCTTCAACTGTCTGTGTGACATCCGGGAAGATCATCGCAGGCTCAGGATAGCTTGTCGCATTCGCATCGTGGAAGACGAGGAACAGACCGCTGGTTGAAACATGACATCGCTGGTTCAGCATCGACTGGAACAACTGCAGAGCAGATGCGACCGTCGCCCGATTCTTCGAGCGCAGATTCGTGAGTAGCAAGTCTTTCAGTGTGAATCGCCCCATTGAGGTGAAGTATTCCGACTGTTTCTGCGATTCAGGAGCCTCCATCTCAAGCAGGGCCATCGCGCTACTTTTGCGCCGGCGGAGCTTTGTTGGGCGGTTAGCAGCGCGAGGTGGAGCACTGCTGAGATTGAGCATGCGAGGGTGTGGTCGTGAGCGGGGGGTGTTATCGTTATCCTCACTCATGAGGAATTCGACGAAGAGGTCGGAAAGCGGACCTGGCTCGAGCGTACGAATCACGATATCGATATAAGACATCACAGCAACAGCGCTGCCGTCGAGATCAGAACACTCAAGGATGGATGGGTAGAGTATGTTCTCAAGGAAGCTACGACGCACGGCATCCAGTATAGAGTGCACAATGGAAGTGCCTACCAACGCAGACGCATCGAGGCTGGACTCGGGGGAATCATGAACAGTGTTTCTGCGGAAAATATCCTGCAAAAATTCCAGTAACTTAAGGAAGTGGTCGAGGCGAGATTTGAAGTCTGGGTTAGAAGAGTCCTCGACACCTGAGGCACGGTTATTCTCCGCCACTAATTCAGTATGCTCCGTCTCATCCTCAGCGTCTGATCCTGTGCAGCCTAGCACCATCCCACTGCCGTGCAAGGGATCAGCCCGAGTTGGTGACTTT
This sequence comes from Suillus subalutaceus, assembly GCF_016647625.1. Lineage (NCBI taxonomy): Eukaryota > Fungi > Basidiomycota > Agaricomycetes > Boletales > Suillaceae > Suillus > Suillus subalutaceus. Next base: position 71,096 of record NW_024540304.1, read on the forward strand.
ATCTCCAATTTCGATGGAAGCAAAGAGTATACTGCGCCCAGACCCGCCCCAAGAACGTCTGAAAAATCACCATCGACGATATACTCCGCCAAGGCAAGCGCTGCATCTGCAATCGGGTCCCCAGCTGCTGTCTCTAATCCAGAGGCTGGAGCTGATTCCTTTTCATCCCCTGCTAATCTATGTATTGGTTCCCCAGGGGACATTGCAACGTCCATGAGGAAGAGCAAGCCCGCGCGTGCAAAGTCGCCGATTTGCCCTTCACGGTGAACGAATCGGAGTAGATAGTTGAAAAGGAGGAACTCGTATTCTGTCTTGCGAGAATGGGCAGCCTGAGATGCAGGAGCAGACGTTATTGTGGCCTGCGAAGGTGTCGGTGATGCGCGCTCCCCTGTCTTCCCATCATCGCTCTTGCCCTCTTCCTCATCTTCGTCCTCATCTTCGTCCTCGTCCTCTTCTTCAACAGAAAAAAGCGGCTCCGAGTGGTACCAGTGCTTATCATGGAAGAAAATCATCAACAATTCGCGGTATGTTCGTATACGGCTGCACAAAATACACAGTAAGTTCAACACTATCGCCCATCAGCCTCCACAGATCGTCAAACACGAGATAAAGACTCACGATCAAGCTCATAATCAGACGGCTGGCTCCGCACGGCATTTTTGGCAGCTCCCATAACCCTGTTCCGGCCGTCTAGCTGCTCTTGGATGTCGTCTCCGACACAGTTACGCAGGAGGCGCAAGACAGCGCGGTGTACAGCGGAGTGCACGAGGAATTGCTCGTCCATGAGGATAACCATGTTCTGCACTGCACGGAGCACCTCGGCCTGGATTCCAGAGGGTCGGTCGGGTTCTGCGAGGCGCACGAGTGTGCCCAAGACATCTATAGGAATAACTATTAGCTACAGGCGCGTGGGGTAGATTGTAGTTGTTGGGGTACAAACCATTCTTGAGCAGAAATTCTAAGCAAGCACCAGTCACGCTGACCGGGAGTGATAATCAACGCTATCGACGAGACCTTCATGGTTGCAGAGCACATACCCTTCTTCGATATGGGACGATTCCCTCACTAGGGCGTCGACCATGGATTGCAAGTGAGCTGGAGCACCGGTGGACTTGATGCCCTTGGTGAGCTGCCGCTCATCTGGGTGCTCGAGTATTGTCTACGAGCATGCTGAGTGTTTACTAATTGGGATCTATGGAAAATTGAGGAAGTACTAGTACCTTGATGACATTCCAGGATCTGCTGAATTCAGCTGCATGGTCTTGAATGGGCTTTGGCAAGGCTTGGGGCGTTGCGCGGAGGAACTTGGAGAAGTAGTCCATCGTGCCTGGACATTAGCCCGTGACTTGGACTCAGAAAGTAATCTGCCAAACTGGAGGAACGCCTCTCACGTGATGTGCGCGTCCAGGTGCTTTAAGCTTAAATTACAAGTCAACTTTAAGTTTGCAATTTGGAATAAGTACTTGACTAGTGAGCATCAGCGAGCATGTGGTATATAAGTACAAATGGGACTGAGCTAAATAAGTGGTTGTCAGTAAAGGGACAGTACATGAAACAAGATTCCGTGAATAGGTATCATAAAGGATTGATAAAGAATACTGAGTACACAAAGAAAAGATAATGATACAAGTCAATCACATAGTTTCCCGTCTCCACTTATTCCAATCAAATCCAGTCGCCTTCTGCTTTCCTTTCTTCGCCACACTGCTAGCACCGCCACGATCTCTCCCAGCTTTCCTCGGAGGCCTCTCATTGCTCTTGGGATCGTCATCGTGAATGGGACCGATGCCTTCGACTTCAACGATATCATCGCTCCCATCCATCGGCGCCGTCGAATCGGGAAAAGGCTCAAATACAGCGTGGGCAGCACCCCCCTTGTTCTTCTCCCAATTCTTCGGATACATCTGTGGCACCAGCAGGAAGTGCTCGGGTGGACACGGAGGCACAGGGTAGGATGTGATAGGCCTGAGTATCTTAGTCTTGGCGGGAGGCTTCGAATTCTTCTGGTCAGCCTGAGGGTTCGAAGTGCCAGGAAGACGTGAGCTGCCACTCGCGGACGAGGATTCGGACAACGGCTTTGAAGCGGTGTGGCCAGATGAGCTTGAAGGCGTGGAGGTTTTCAAGGGCTTCAAGGGCCCTCCATCGCAAAACTTAGGCCACGGTTCAGCTTTACTCCAGCCTCGTTTAACAGCTGCTGATGCAATGGCAGCATCTCTCTGCTCAGCGAACACGGATCGCACCATGCCGCTTGACCCGTTCGATTTGGAAGTCGAGCCCCCAGATTTGACGAAAGGGTTTTTCGACTTCGAAACGGAAACCGTAAAGGAGCTCGCGCTGGCGAATTCACTTTCCACTTTCCGCTTCTTATTCTTGCCGGCCAGGGTCGCAACCATATCCTCCACACTTGACAAGGTACGCTTGGTGAGACGCGCACGGTCCATGGATTCGAGTTTCGGTGGCAGTGGCTCTTCCTGTGGACCATACGATGGTTGATGTCGTACTGGTGGTCGAAGTGTGTCTAGTAGACTCCATTGGGGCGGAGGGCGTGCTAAAGCCAAAGGGTGAAGCTGCTCTTTCTTGTCCTCGACCGCTGCCCGGATGCGGTTTTCTCTGCAAGGCAGGCGGGATGCGTAAAAAGTGGACGTCGTGCTTGCCTGCACATTCTGAGAGGCAGGTTCAGCTGGCCCGTTGTTTTCTTCATCAAAATCCGCATCTATTAGGCTTATTGGTCCCTCCATCATGTTCCGGAGGATGTACGGTTTGGTTTTGTGCTCGGACCAGATTGAGCAATGGTTAAGCTTGTCAATGTGCAACTTGAATGCGGAGGTGAGTCTGCACGAGTACATTGAAGTTGGGCAAAGGTTCTCAAGCTGCTTGAGCGACGCCTCGAGTGGAACAGGATAAAACAATAAACGATTTGAAGAGGGTCTGAAACCAGCATGAGCAAGATGTTTGGAGACAGCGTGTCGCGTGCAGCCAGTGAAGCGCAGGTCTGGTGATGCGACACGGATAAGTTTTGGTGCGGAATGAAGAAATAAGGAATTTACCTATGGATGATAGCAGGGGAAACTTGGATAATATGGGAATAGCTTCGTTGCCTATGTTGGTGCAGCTATGCAAGCTCAGAATTCTGAGTCCCCAGCAACCAGTCCTGAATTGCAGTTCGTCGTCGCTCCATGACAAACCACGAGCAAGCACAGTGAGGCCGTAGGATCCTACGGTTGTCCCTCTTATATCCAACGCAGCGAGGGTGTTCAAGCGGCGGATCACACCAATGGTGTCGTCGCACACCTCCTTGCAATATGGTAAGGCCAAGAGAGTTACGAAGCAGAAGTTCTCCCGACTGGGCACTTGTTGAAGCAATGGTAGATGGACATCGCTAAGGGATATGTCGTAGTCCCTGAACTCTTTAGGAAGCGGGTGCATAACCTGGCCAAGTGTTGCCAATAGTCTAGGGTTAACGATCGAAACGAAAAACGGTTGCGAATCCTTGTTCTTGACAGAAAGAGGGGCTGGTTTTGGTGGGACCAAAGCACTGACAACTTCCCTACTGTAAGGTACGGTATGCTGAAGTTGGTGCAGTTGGTCTGCATGAGGGATGAGAGCGCGAATACAGAAGTACGCGAGGGGTGGGATAGTCTTCAAATTCTTTGGGGGGTCCATGTCACGGTCATAAGGGGCTGGGGGGCCTGGAGGAGGCAGTACAGTTTTCGTGATTGAAATGCCTGCATCGTCAAAAATATGTGTTGCGCGCCGTTTAGCATCCCATAGGATGATTGGTTGGGACATGTGTCAAGTTAAGTTAACAAGTTTGGAGCGCGACGCGTTTTATGAGATCACGTGTGGACTGTGGACGTTTTGATTTGTTTGGTTGGACAATCATAGACGCGATCGGATCAACGACGCGGCCAGCGACGTGTGGAGGATGATGATCCACTGCGGAAACCTGGGTAGAAATAATCGTGGAAGTGCCATCAGAAAAATTGTGGTTGCTCAACGTGATGGTCGTCGACCAACAAGTGCTATTTTTTTAGAACTTACTGGTAACCAAGTCTGATTTCTCACGAGTGATTGTTCTATATGTGCATGGCATTGTTTCACTCCCTTCATTTGACACCGCTGGGCGCTGACTTTCCTATCTTTCGTTATTGTTTTCCATAGTCGTTCTTTACTTCGATCGCTAATCGTCCGTCGAGACTACCAACATGGCTCAACCAGCCCATGGCCCCCAACAGCCTACCAATCCTTTCCCAAACCCTTACGGCCAAAATTTCTACCAACCACAGCCTATTCGACAAGACTATGATAATGAATCAGAGATTGGCACTCCTTATGCTAGCACCACTCGTCTTGCAGCTAATCAACAATATTATGATTCTAACCCCTTCACAGGTCGCGACTCTCCTTCCGATGCTGGACATGGCAGTCGCTCTTACGCCCCGTCAATTAACTCGCAGGCAAGCCAGCCATATGGCTCCCCCTTCGCCGACTCGGCCGCCTACCCATACCCAGCCTGGTCTCCTGACCGTCAGATACCAATTTCCATGGAAGAGATAGAGGACATTTTTCTAGACCTCACCCAAAAATTTGGGTTCCAACGTGATTCCATGCGAAACATGGTTCGTCATACCATACAGCCCTGACATACACAGGCACTAATCTATTTTTGCAGTTTGATTTTTTAATGCAGTCCCTCGACTCCCGCGCTTCGCGTATGAGTCCAAATCAGGCCCTGTTAACCCTTCATGCCGATTATATTGGTGGCCAACATGCAAATTATCGCAAGTGGTACTTTGCCGCACAGCTCAACCTCGATGACGCCGTCGGACAAACCCAGAATCCCGGCTTACAGCGCCTCAAAAGTGTTCGAGGCGGCTCAGTCAAAACACCAAGCTCGAAACACTTGGACAGTGCACTCAATCGCTGGCGTAACGCGATGAATAGCATGAGTCAGTACGACAGGCTCCGCCAGATAGCGCTTTACCTCCTTTGTTGGGGCGAGGCGGGCAATGTCCGCTTTGTTCCCGAGTGCCTGTGCTTCATCTTCAAGTGCGCAGATGACTACTACCGTAGTCCCGAGTGCCAAAATAGCGTGGAGCCTGTACGAGAGGGTCTATACTTGCACACAATCATCAAACCACTATACACGTTCATGCGTGACCAGGGTTATGAAGTTTCAGAGGGCAAGTTCGTGAGGAGGGAGAGGGATCATGACGAGATTATTGGATATGACGACATTAACCAGCTTTTCTGGTATCCTGAGGGTCTGGCACGGATTGTCCTTGAGAACCATGTAGGTGATTTCTCCCCACAACATGCGTTAGGTTAACATGCCCTCCAGTCTCGCCTTGTGGACATCGCACCCTCCAAGCGTTACACGAACCTGGGGCGCGTAGACTGGAACAAAGTCTTCTTCAAGACCTACAAGGAGAAGCGTTCCACCGCGCATCTACTTGTCAACTTCAACCGCATCTGGATTCTCCACATTGCAATATACTGGTTCTACACCGCATTCAACTCCCCCAAGGTGTACGCGCCTCCAAATTCGCAATACCCCTCACCCGCAATGACTTGGTCCGCAACCGCCCTCGGAGGCGCAGTTGCCACGTTAATCATGCTCTTCGCCACGTTCGCCGAGTTCATGTATATCCCCACAACATGGAATAATGCCTCCCATCTCACCACCCGATTCATATTCCTCCTTGTCATTCTGGCGCTCACGGGCGGTCCGACGGTATACATTGCATATGTAGAGAGCCGTCCAACCCCCACCACCTCCCAGATCCCTGTGATCGTTGGCATTGTGCAGTTCTTCATCTCTGTCGTTGCGACCGTTTCTTTCGGATTGTTCCCTTCCGGACGCATGTTTGGTGACCGTGTTGCTGGCAAGTCACGCAAGTACATGGCATCACAGACATTTACCGCGTCTTACCCGGAACTCACGCGTACTGCACGTACTGCAAGCATCATGCTCTGGCTTCTAATCTTCGGATGCAAATTCACAGAATCATACTTTTTCCTCACCAGTTCCTTCAGCTCGCCAATCGCAGTCATGGCGCGGACTACTGTGCAGGGATGCAATGATAAGCTCTTCGGCACCGCCCTCTGCTCGAACCAGGTCCCCTTCACATTGACTATCATGTATGTCATGGACTTGATCCTGTTCTTCCTTGACACGTACTTGTGGTACATCATCTGGGTCACCGTTTTCTCCGTTGGTCGCTCTTTCTCGCTTGGCCTGTCGATCTGGACGCCTTGGAAAGATGTATATACCCGCCTTCCCAAGCGCATCTACGCCAAACTCCTCGCCACTGCTGAGATGGAGGTCAAATACAAACCCAAAGTCCTTGTCTCGCAGATCTGGAACGCCATCATCATCTCCATGTATCGCGAGCATCTCCTTGGGATCGACCATGTCCAGCGGTTGCTGTATCACCAGGCTGAGACTGCTGATGGTCGCCGAACGCTCAACCCACCTCCGTTCTTCCTGAACCAGAACGGTGGGAACTATAAAGGCACGTTCTTCCCCGCAGACGGTGAGGCTGAGCGCAGGATTTCGTTCTTCGCTAGCTCCCTCACTACCGCACTGCCTGAGCCTCTCCCCGTGGAAGCCATGCCCACATTCACAGTCCTCGTTCCGCACTATTCTGAGAAGATTCTACTCAGCTTGCGCGAAATCATCCGCGAAGAAGACCAGAGTACCCGTGTGACGTTGCTGGAGTACCTGAAGCAGCTCCACTCTGTGGAATGGGACAACTTCGTGAAGGACACTAAGATTCTTGCCGGAGAGAGCGAGGATGGAACGGGTTCGATCAACGAGAAGGCGAGCAACAAAGCGGATGACTTGCCTTTCTACTGCATCGGCTTCAAGACATCGAGTCCAGAATATACCCTCCGCACACGTATCTGGGCCTCGCTGCGCGCGCAGACGCTGTACCGTACTGTCTCTGGCATGATGAACTATTCCAAGGCCATCAAGCTTCTCTACCGCGTTGAGAATCCCGCCATCGTGTCCGCGGTTGGGGGCAACACGGAGAAGCTCGAGCGGGAGCTTGAGAGGATGGCACGGCGCAAGTTCAAGTTCGCGATCTCCATGCAGCGGTTCTCGAAGTTCAACAAGGAGGAGCAGGAGAACGCCGAGTTTTTGCTGCGCGCATATCCAGATCTGCAGATTGCGTATCTTGATGAAGAGCCTGGGCCAAAAGGCAGCGAAGGCCGGTTGTTTTCGACGTTGATCGATGGCCACTCAGAGATTGACGACGTTACTGGCAAACGGAAGCCCAAGTTCCGCATTGAGCTGCCCGGAAATCCTATTCTTGGTGATGGAAAGTCAGACAACCAGAACCATGCCATCATTTTCTATCGCGGCGAATACCTTCAGCTCATTGATGCCAACCAAGACAACTACCTTGAAGAATGTCTCAAGATTCGGAACATCCTTGGCGAGTTCGAGGAGTACTCCATCTCAAGCCAGAGTCCGTATGCGCAATGGGGCCACAAGGAGTTCAAGAAATCCCCCGTTGCTATCGTCGGCACGCGCGAGTACATCTTCTCGGAGAACATTGGGGTGTTGGGTGACATTGCTGCTGGGAAGGAACAGACATTCGGTACGATGACGGCTCGTGCACTCGCGTGGATTGGGGGCAAGCTGCACTATGGACACCCTGATTTCCTCAATGCCCTTTTTATGACAACACGTGGTGGAGTTTCAAAGGCGCAGAAGGGTTTACATCTCAACGAGGATATCTTCGCCGGTATGAACGCCTTTGGGCGCGGTGGTCGTATCAAGCACTCGGAGTACTACCAGTGTGGAAAGGGCCGTGATCTTGGGTTCGGCACGATTCTCAACTTCCAGACTAAGATCGGTACCGGTATGGGTGAGCAGATGCTCAGTCGGGAGTACTACTATCTCGGGACGCAGTTGCCCATCGACCGCTTCTTGACCTTCTACTATGGACATCCTGGTTTCCACATCAACAATATCTTGGTCATCTACTCGATCCAGGTGTTCATGGTCACTCGTGAGTCTCGATGTGTTGCGCATTCGATGTGTGTTCCTGACCAATCGTAGTGCTCTTCATCGGAACTCTGAACAAACAGCTCGCGATCTGTCAAGTTGATGCGCAGGGCAATGTGCTTGGTGGTCAGCAGGGTTCTGGGTGCTACAACCTCATTCCCGTTTTCGATTGGATCAAGCGCTGCATCGTCTCCATTTTTTTGGTGTTCTTCATTGCTTTCCTGCCTCTTTTCTTGCAAGGTAATTCAGTAGCATTTTACCCTGGGCTGGGCTTTACTGACTGGCGAGCTGCAGAACTTGTTGAGCGTGGAACCGGAAAAGCGTTGCTACGTCTCGGAAAACACTTCTTATCGTTGTCTCCCATCTTTGAGGTTTTCTCGACACAGATATACTCTCAAGCTATCTTAAGCAATCTAACATTCGGTGGAGCTCGGTATATCGCAACTGGCCGCGGTTTTGCGACGACTCGAATATCCTTTAGCATTTTGTATTCCCGCTTTGCAGGACCAGGCATCTACATGGGCATGAGGAATCTGCTTATCCTTCTCTATGCTTCTCTGGCGATTTGGATACCCTATCTCATCTACTTCTGGTTCTCTGTGCTCTCATTGTGCATTGCTCCCTTTATTTTCAACCCTCACCAGTTCTCATTTACCGACTTCATCATCGACTATCGCGAGTTCCTGCGTTGGATGTCCCGAGGTAACTCGAGGTCGAAAGCGAGTAGTTGGTATGGATACTGCCGTCTTTCTAGGACTATGATCACCGGTTACAAGAAGAAAAAGCTTGGCTTTCCATCAGAAAAGCTGTCTGGAGACCTCCCTCGTGCCCCATGGCGAGCTGTTGTCTTCTCGGAGGTCGTATGGCCGATCTGCCATGCGACCATCTTCGTCATCGCATACATGTTCGTCAAGTCGTTCCCCAACGTCAATGGCCAGCAGAACCCCAGTCCCTTGATTCGGATAGCTGTTATCGCGATTGGTCCTATCGTCTGGAATGCTGCTGTTCTCATATCACTGTTTTTCATATCGCTGTTCTTGGGTCCCATGTTCGACAAGTGGACGAGGTTTGCTTCGGTCATGGCTGCCGTCGCTCACTTCTTAGCGCTGCTTGGAATTGTCTCATTCTTCGAGTTCTTCGTAAGTAATTCAATCTACACTTTAATGACACTGAACTGACATGTGTCGTAGTGGTTCCTTGAACTTTGGGACTCATCTCATGCAGTACTCGGCGTCATCACTATCGTTGCCATTCAGCGTGCGATCCAGAAGATTCTCATTGCGGTCTTCCTGTCTCGTGAGTTCAAACACGACGAAACCAATCGTGCGTGGTGGTCTGGTAAATGGTATGGTCGTGGCCTCGGGAATACCGCCATGTCCCAGCCAGCTCGTGAATTCATCGTGAAGATCGTCGAGATGTCTTTGTGGAGCTCAGATTTCTTGCTCGGTCACATTCTCCTGGTGATTTTGACGCCGCCCGTTCTCATTCCATTCATCGACAAGCTGCATTCAACTATGCTGTGTAAGTGATGCTGTCGAGCTCTTTACCTTTTTGTCAGTCTGAACGTGTTGCAGTCTGGCTCCGCCCATCCAAACAGATTCGAGCACCTCTTTACTCGACCAAGCAGAAGAGACAAAGACGATGGATTGTAAGTCCCATGATTCACCCATCACTCTGTTGGCTTAAGTCTTCAACAGATCATTAAATATACCCTGCTTTATATCCTCGTGGTGTCGGGCCTGGCATCTCTCATTATTCTGCGTAAGTTCACATCACATCATCATCCACAATCCGTCCCTAACATGGATGGTTTCAGCTGCTCTCTTCCGAAACGAAATCACGTTCCACTGCACTCTTTGTCAGAATATCTAATTATTGGGACACTTACGCATGGACTGGCTTGGCTTGCGACTTGTATATCCCCTTATAAGCTTTCGACTTTTGCTTGGTGTATCATAGTAGACGATAGATCAAGCTAATCTACATGGACAGTCTACCATTCTCGCGTACTTGCGAATTAGCGAACCTACATTCTCTACAGCAAAAACTATATACGTTCTTATCATTCGCCTTCACTCACGTTCGGTCGGGGCATCAACTTGCTGCTGCTGTGACCAGGTGGAAGATTCAACAAGAGAGATTTTGCAGTGTCCGAAAGAGTTGTTCAAACTGAAGCACACAATTAGGCGACACGATATCACAAGTCGGTGACGGACCGACTACTTTGCTGACATCGGATTGTATTGAAGCTGCGTGGTGTATGCTCTAGATTGCATGTTACTCTATCGTTACGCGAAGCCTACTACCAAGCAAGTTAACCGGTGACCTCTTATCATGCCAGACAATCTCGGGCTATAACAAAAAGTGCGTAATATTGCAAGTCGAAAAATGGCGCTGAGTAATTAGTAATAGATGATATGGATTGTTGCATCGATTGTCCATGTGTACTCTTCAATGAAGGTCGCGCTCAGACATCATACGGTCTCGCGCACTATAGCTGTGACAACGGTAACGCTATAGTCGTCGACGTCAGCAAAGATACCACGGATTAAAAGCAATGGCTCACTCGTCAATTTTCTGCAAGCTCAGAACATTAAGTCCCAGAAAAAAGTCTAAGTCAAGAACGCACCCCTCCTCTGTAATAAAGTCCCTCCCGTAAGGCTTCACCTGTGAACAACACAGATACATGAAGGTGAGAGGCATTTGAACAAAACCAGGACTTACGTGAAAATGGGGTCATCTTCTTCCGTTCTCGCATCCACACTTGTGCGTACTCGATAATGCGGTTAGCCATCATCTGCGCCTGTACATCTTCAGAACCACCTGAACGAGCTACAAGGGAGCAGATAGCGACAATGTCAGGCGTAAAGACATTGTCAGATAGTCCATCAGTCTGCATCCGAAACCTTCGGCACGTTATCCAGTGGGAATTGGAAACGACGCACGAATGCAATGATAATATCACCATCCCGAAGTTTGGTCTCGTACTGAGCAGCCCGATTTGGTTGATCAGCAAAGTGAGTGGACGGTACCATGTTTGGCGGAAATTTTGTAAGCTGGCTATTGATGAAAGTATACAAATCAGGAAGCTTGTCAATGAAAAGCATCTTACTATGGACAATTGAAGAAATGGGTTTGCGGTGGTTGTCGGTATATTACCGAAGACGATCGGATGATTAGAAATCCGCTGTCACCAAGACTGTGAAGCCTGCCTCAGTTGAGTTCCTCTAGCAGTAAAGTCCGCCTACTTTGCAGCTCGCAATACACCTGACGATGCGTTAAGACTGATTAAACAAGCCGTACTAGATCCTTAGTAAACGTTCAGGATGGATATGTGTGACAGCGCTGAGGAACAGACCTGCATTGACAAGACGCTCCCGCAATACACCATGGTAGGCGCACTCAAGACATTTATACGGTGTCAACTCCCATCCCTCAACTCTTTCGCGCTCCTCGTACTCTTGAGTTGGATCAATTTCTGGTTCACCAGCCCATCCATGTTGTGAGTAACGATGTGCATGATACATGAGTGTTTGCGCAAAAAGTGACGGGTCAACGCCCGAGTCAACCCATCCGCCCACGCCGTCAGCAACACCAAATGACACTCCCTATCAATAGAAAGCACCATATGAACACAGGAAATATATAGGAGGACATGAGCTTACCTACCGAACAATTTTGCATCTGTCACATAAAAAATATCCACGCAACAACACATAGACCTTTTGAGTGGAACACATGGATGCTTTTGACTGTCCGAGACGCACCTCCGTCACGAAGAAAAAGTCCTCTCCTGCATCCCTGCTCGTCACATTTTTCCATTTTCCGAGCATCTCATCTCGCCAACGTCCTACCGTGGTGTCTGGTGAGAAAGGTACATGAATGCGCGATTTTTCTGGGGGCTTCGCTGCCCAGCTGGCGCCAAAATGAAATTGGTAGGGTCGGGATGGCGGGATAGCGAGTCTTGTGCTGGAGTATGTACGTGTTATTGGTCTGTTAGCACGCTGCGACACAGACGCTAATTGACAAGTGCCCTTTTGCGCGAGTAGGCGAGGCACTGACGATGACCATAGGCCAAGGTTCATCGTGAAAGGGAACAACAAATTGGTGGGGAGTGGTCTGGACTTTGATTTTGAAAACACATGACCTCCAACTGACACATCGTGACGCGTCCATCAATCCAAGCACTGATTCATTTGTTACATACTAATCCATATATGGATGCTAGTTTATACAGTTCACACCATAGTCGGCCGCCGCTGTGTAGTTGTTGTTGTCCAAATAAGCACATTGAATAAAACCTCACAGGCATCTTTCAATGTAGCTTTCAATCATACCAGCAGGTGTCAAGGGATATTCTTTCAGTTCCACTTGGCCATTCACGACAAAAGTGTTGGGCTGCATCATCATCTTGCGAGGCTACAAAAACAGTAAGGCCACATGATTTCGTTCCATGGTGAACACGCACTTGTTTCTTCTTGAGGACAACATCCCGAATCTCGCTATCCCATCCTGGAAGAGGCGTGGTAAGCTTGGTATAGAAGTCCCGTGCTCCAGCACCATCAGCTGTGCTCTTCCGGACTTGAAGGTCGATGAGGAGTTTTCCTGCAACAGCCTGTCCATGGGCCAAGCATTTCTGGCGGTCAAGCTGATCGAAAGGTATAAGGCAGGATCATCTGACGGTCCGGCATAAAGAAACTGACGTGAATATACAGGTTCTCTAGCGAATTATCTGCGCCGCGAACTTCTTCGAGAGTCACTAGACCTTCCTTAATTATGTGCTGGGTGATGCCAAGGCTAAGTGCCAAGACAGTCAGATGGCTGGCACATGTAATGTGAAAGCCGCGGAACTCACCGAGCTTGCATGTGTGCCTGGCCGTGTTTCTTCGTGGCAGGGTCATAGAACTCAAGAGCACGTAGACCTGCACGTGCCATTAGCAAGAAGGTAATATAAACGACATCATCGCAAGTCTTCTTATCGGTATACTGTAATTAGGGCTGTCAGTAAGTAGCACAAGCAGTGAGAGGGGAAGACTCACGCCAAAAATGTTAAGGATCGTTGGATTACTTGCGACTGAAAGCGACGCGGCTTTAGTGATCGTATAGCTTCACGGGACAGCTTTCCACAACTCACGGTAGAGGGCAACAACTTCCGCGCGACACTCCTCCATTGAGGACGAAACTTCGCCAAGAACCGAACCGGGTGTTTGACCAGGTTTATACCACGATGTGCTATGTCGCGTTCACGTCAGTTCAATAGTCTAAAAAGTATGGACATACATCTTCTTCCCAGTCAGTGGGTTAATGATCTGGAGTATGCAACTTGAGATTACGGCCGCGCTGAGGAAGAGTAACACAAACCTTCTCTGGGTCAAAGTTTTTTGAGCCGTCAGCGGCTTCCTGGAAAAGCTTCCCAGATCCATGGCCCAACAGCTCGTGGTTTGCAACCTGAAGCTCAAAGGCGCGCGAATCCCATTCATTGTACAGGTCGAGATCGTCAGGATGGATAAAAGTAATTTCTTCGTCTGTGTAAAGCAAGAATAAGCAGCGCAACAAGTTGTGGCTGATGGTAAAATTTACCCGGCGCCTTGGCTGAAAGGATGTTCTAAGAAAAAGGTAAGTATAGGACACACTACCCCCGCAAATATACTGACAGCGAGGGAGACATTCTTGAAGCCAGTCGATTCTCGGATATCGTAATAGTTCTTAGCAATATTGCATGTCGGTCAGATGATTTCACCTCCAGCCGAGAATACTTACGGGAATCTTGGTAGGGTCGCCGTCAATCAGTTACTCTAGAATATGCACCATATACTCACATTAATACCAGCGGGAATACCTGTGCCATCTCAATGAGCCAAATTATTTCGCAGTCGAGATGCACTTGCCTCCTGTAGCAAAGTTCACAATCTCCAATGCAGTGAAATCCGGTTTTCTAAATACGTCAACCTCAAAGTCCTTACCCCAGGGCAGGACCTTAATTAACTCCGGTGCATCATTGACGAGTATGTCATACTTGGCGCTGAGTTCTTTGTTCACGATGGCAGTAAAACCTATCAGAGGCAGTCAGCATTGCGAATATCACTTGAATACAAATGGCTTACCTTCCCACTCGGCACGACCACCGTATGGGTCAACGTAAGTTTCAATAAAGCCTAGGTAGCTTTCGACGACGGGGCCGACGTCCTTTACCCAATGTTCAGAGGCAGCTTTGTGCTCCTCGATCGAACCAGTCTTAAAGCTAATTGAATTGTAAACCAAAGGTAATACAAGATCGCAAAACTTGAGACGTACGAATTAATGTAGCCCTCAATCATCTTTGTCTGGGTGTCACTAGCCGTGTACTTCTTGGCCTGAAAAAGAAGGTAAGAAATAAAAACATGTGAATGAACATAAAGTTGACTCGACCTCATGCAAAGCCGCCACAGCCTTTGCTAATGCTGCTGAGAAGTCGCCATACTCGACCGTCAATCTGATAGATGTTGATTCTGCGTTTATCTCATGAACGATCGATTCAGTCTTATTGACAGAGGCCACAAGAAGGGTAAAGTCATGGGGCCCATTCTTGCGGACACTACAAGGAAATCAGATGCGTTCCGTATACATAGCAGATTTGAGTGTCGTACTTACCGGGTGTTCAGCACGTCGACTCCGATTTTCTCAGCGGCAGCTTGAACGGCTGCGACCTCTTCGTCCATGATTGTTTGACCAAGGTAATAGTTGGAAATATGTCCATCCCTTGGTTTGCCGATGGAGAGAGAATTTTCAGGCGAGAGCGCATAGATATGGTCTTTCAACTAATTAAATTGTCCCATTAGCTTTGGATATCAACGTGCATTTAGCCACTCGCCTCGTTCCATAAAGGAACAGCGTTGGCTGCATTGGCTGACTTCTCGACCACAGCAGCAAATTTTGCTTCGGAAACGCGAGGTACGATCTTCGTGAAACCGAAACTCTTGTAGTTTAGCAAGTTGTGCAAAACCTTGAATCAAAGGAGTCAGCTGCACGAGGTACACAACGATTTGAACGTGGAGTACTTGCCTGGGATGAATATTGCAGTACTTGTTCAAAATCTTCATGAGAGATGCCAGATTTTTGACTGAGTGCGTCCAAATCAGCCAACTTCCCATTGGAGCTGAAGGTGAGTATGAGGAGATCGTAGAGCCTTAGCGCTTGGGGAGTCCACTGTTCTTGAATGATCCGAGCGCCTGCCCATGAAGCTTGTCCGACGTAATGAGTGTAGAGCTTCTCCTTTGGTCTACATAATAATCAACAGCCGACCTCTGGAAACAGAAGTATACATACGTGAGTTGTGAGAATGACTTCGCAACCTCGACACGGCAGATCGGAGGAGCCTTGTCGGCCAAGAAGCGGTCTGCAGCTGCGGAAACCATAGTTCGATGAAGTTGGGTACGAAGTAGTAGTGAACTGTGGAAGGAGATTGATGGCCGATAAGATCTCGAGTTCAAGACTCGATTCAGCTTGGTCCGAAGCATTCACTTGACAGGCTCAGCTTGCAGAACTGGATGAAAATCAAAAGCGCGTGACCAAATGAGACGCGTCGCGTGGCTACATGACGTCAGCAAGGTCCGTACCGAGTAGTACAGCCTCGACTTTGATCATCACGACGAGTCAACGATGCGCTGCTCTCGGAATCCGATACCGTTGCGGCACGATTCGTATCTGTTCGGCCACCAGACAGCATAAAAGCTAACTGCTGGAATAGCTGTTTGCAGCACAATTCCCTATCCATTCTACACAGTATGGCCGACATAACTAGTATGCCAAACAGTACGACTGTCTTGATCGTTGGCGCAGGACCCTCTGGTCTTGTTGCAGCACTGTCCCTCCTCCATCATGGCTTTAAGGATTTTGTCGTTGTGGATGCTGTTGAGCAAGGCGAGAATAGCTCGCGCGCTCTGGTCGTCCATGCCGCGACCTTAGAGGTACGACATGTATTACAACTGTCGGTCATAATACACACTTGTTTTGTTTAGGCGCTAGATACCATAGATTGCGGGGCAGAAATTGCAGAGAAGGGAACCAAAGCAAGGAACGTCAATCTTGGGAACCGCTCTTCAAATATCATTTCCACCAACCTCTCGTCTCTCGACAAATACACCCGTCACCCGTATGCCCTCATCATCCCACAGAATCTTACCGAGTACATTCTCGGTGAGAAATTCAAAAGCTATGGCGCGACAGTTCACCGGCCATGCAAAGTTGCCTCCTTGAAGATGAACGAAGATGATGAGAATCTCACTGATGTCACATTCGAAGATGGAAAGACCATCACTGCAAAGTATGTCATCGGCGCAGATGGCGCTCGTTCTGTTGTAAGTCTCATCTCCTGTCATTTTTACTAGTTCTGACTGCTTCTTTTTGGCTGACAGGTTCGTCGGATGGCGGGTATCGGTTTCACAGACCCTAAGACTGGTGAGAAGGGTGATAGGATAACCAACCTGGATCAAATGGTCCTTGCGGATGTTGTCTATGAAGGCAAACACAACAATGGCATGGAGTTTTCAGGCACGATGTCGCCCGAGAGCTTCTTCCTTTGCGTACCTTTACCCAACTCGTTCAATGACTTCCTCGCCAAGAACGGGCAGGAAGTCCAGGATCAAATATACCGTATTGGCGCAGGAGTCCCTCTGGTGGATGGAGAGATACCGCATTCACCGAGCAAGGAGTATCTACAGAACCTCGTTGATCGATTCGGGCCCACATTCCTCTCATCAAACGCTTCAGTCAATCCCAATCCCACACCAGTACGCATCAAGGAAGTTATATGGTCAACTCGGTTCCGCACGCATTCCGCCATCGCTGACAAGACCTTCACTCGGCTTGGTGGAGACGAGCTCCAGGGTGCACCAGTAGGAGCTGATAAGATCACCACGAAACACGGTGGCATCATCCTTCTTGTTGGAGATGCGGCGCACATCCACTCTCCCGCCGGCGGCCAGGGGATGAACCTCGGCATCCGTGACGCAGTGTTCCTTGGAGAGGCTCTCGTAAAGCATATAAACGCGTCTGCTTCGCAGCCCTCCAGCGTCGACGCTGATTATATCTTGCGTGAATTTGGAGAGGAGAGGCATAAACGCGCTCTGGAAGTGATTGCATTAACTAAGAACATGCTTTCATTTATGGGGATGCCAGATAAGAAGATATCATGGCTGTTCCCAATCTCGGCTACCACTGTGCGGGACTGGGTGATGTGGCTTGGCTTCAAGTTTAGCTTCATGCAGGCAAAGATGGCGTGGGCGATGAGTGGACTGGGGAGAAGATAGTGAGCATTTTTTGTGGATATAATTCAATCGTGCTCGAACTTTTTACCCTCGCCCCTCCATTTTTTGATACGATTGAGGTCATTACTCGATTTTTTTACCTTCTCTTCTCCATTATTTGATATTGCGCGCTCGTACGCCTAGTTCACATTACCTTCACGTACTCTTAATACTTATTCTTTTTACAAGTTAATGCGTAGTTGGATAAGTTCTGCGGTTGGATAAGTAGTCGTTTATCAGTGACGAATGCATGCTGACAGAGCGAAGCGCAGAATCAGTCTCCCCTAAGTAGACCAACACAATTCAAGGTACAAGTAACTTGCATATGTACCACATAAAACTTCGACTTCAGACTACTAACAGGTCTAAGTTACTTGGAGTGTTTCGTGGACGTGCTACACACCACTACCAGTCGTGATCGATACACGCACGCCCTCCTGAAAGGTAATTGAAATCATGACGGGTCCTGCATCGGAGTCGGCTACGAGATTAGCGTAATATTTTCGAACGCTATGGATGAGGTGTGGTCCCACAAACATCTGTACGAGCGCGAAAATTTGACAAACACCCAGGTACAGCCGGGTTGCCATGGAATAAGAGTGCCATAGAAACGGTGAACCGTAGTCGCACGCAGAGATAGTTCAGCACACCGAGATCGTTGAAGACAAACAACCGAGGTTGAAACAAGAAACGGCAAGAAAGCTACCATGCGCGGAATTTTAGCAACACAAGATAACTACATTGAAAGTGCAAGTTCACCTTGTGAAGCAAACTACGTGAGTTTGTATTAACACCATGAAAGAATCCCTGGTGGTCCTCCCTGGCGATTGTCCGAGTCGCTGCAATCCACGGAAGTACTTTATAGCAATCCGCGCTGTCCAATAAATCGTCGGCCACCAGCTGGGATTATTTGAAACTAGGGTCATATTCGAGGGATGGGAGTGAGGGGGTAGCGAACTTGATGGTGGTATAACAGGGGCGTTTCTGCTAGATATACCACCACCATCTTGAGCCATAATGTGGATGAATATTCGTTCCTATCTTGATTCACAGCCATGACCACTGTCATATGAAACGAAGTAGAAACTGGAAGTCCTCGGTTGGATCAAGTGTATGTATGGGAGACTTGATTATGGATCTGCGAGGCGGTGTTACACACGCGGAATACTTGAACAACACGAAGGTTTGAAAAGCCGCGCGCGATGTCAAGTATGTTCTTGCCTGACTTGAAGGAGTTCCGATAGTTAAATCATCGATCTAACACAGGCCTATGCGTGATGTGTTCACCGAAGAAACCTGCTGGCGTCTCAATAATTATCGGCACTCTCAGCTCGAGTCGCCGGCCTAGGTCTGGGGAGGATAACAGCTCATCCGCTGACAAGGGTCTCCAAGTCCAAACAAGGCTCGATGTTAACCTTAGCATGACACCGGAACGCAGAAATAAAAACAGAATAGGTGCAAACGCAGCAAACGTTGAACAGAAGACTCGGATTTCCCACGCTGGCTACCGATACCTTGGATGCCCCGCAACATTAATAATGGTTGTCTCATACCCTTTGCCTCCAAGTCGAACATCGGGGTATAATGTCATAGGGATTGAAAATAATATCGTAAGGATCTGAGTGCGAATCTGATGGATGCTGATGCAATCCATCATGAGCTCGAGGTTAATAGCCATTTCGCACATCCAAATACATCCAGAATAAATTCAATAATAACATTAGGAAGTTTCATCAGCTCTACTTCGTTATTATGACAATTGTACATTTAGAACGGTTCTGCTATTTCAGAGACTCAACTGGAGTCCGCTGCGAAGCAGGTTCTGCAACAAAGTGTCAAACCCATCATGTATAAGTGCCTTTGAACCATTAACACATAACTTTCATATGTCGGTGCGTCGCTGACCGCGAGCCTGATTGCTGATGCATCGATGCCTGAGGCTAGCATGGCCAGCTGTGGCATGCCCACTGTTACCAAGGAAGGGAAATGTCAATGAGCTTCCAAGAGGTGCGAACCTTATACAGTGGCCACAAGTAACTTGTCAGTTTTTCCTCTGGCTACCATTGATAATCGAAATCGGTCGTCCACATTACTTATCGGAGAAGTAGAATATGGTATCATCTCCACTACCTCGTTGCGGAGTCCGAAACTCCTCAGGAAATCCATTGATCCACACAACTTTAGCATGACTTGTGGACAATAATGTCCACAGCTGAAGCCGTTAAAGGTCGCACTCCCATACGAGCATGATGTTCCAAGACCATAACACAACACTCAAGACACTTTGTTCACGCCCAAACACCTTCAAGAAATATGTTCCCTAATTCGCCATACCGTCATATCCCCTTCTTCGCGCAAACACCTGCTGGATTCAGGATGTTGAACCCCTCCTTGAAGAACCCTTACTTTCGTCCCTCAGCCAACACCGCCCGTGTAGGTCGTCCACCCACGAAGGCTACTGTTCCAAAGGTCTTCAAGAAGAGCGCGCCCAAGGCTTTCCCCAGTCAAATCATCCACCCGCGCCGCAAACACTGTCATAAGCGCTTCACTTACCATCTCACAGTCACTCGTCCAGGACTCCGTCGCAAAGGCCCCCGGTTCTGCAACCCAGCAAAGCTCAGGCGCGAAAAAGCAGCGTCGGCTCTCAACGACCTCGAAAATGTCGCTCTTAAGACTATGCAAGCCGGTGGTATGACCGCCGAAGATCGTATCTTCCTCAAGCAGCTCGAGGACCTCCGCCTCGATCAGCTACGCAGTCACACGCTTGGAGATGCCAGAGAGGTAGTCGCACGCGCTGAAGCGTTGGGTCCGCTGCGTGAGTTGGAGCACGTGGAGCGCGACCGCCAAGCTGCCCTCCGATTGGAGGAGAAACCACGGAGGCAGAAGGAAGAGGAGGAATCCCGCCGTTTGGAGGAGGAACGTCAGCGGCAAGAGGAGGAGAAGCGTAGACAAGAGGAAGCCAGGCGCAGACAAGAAGAAGCTAGGCGTCGTGCAGAGGAACTGGCGCGTCTTCGTGAGCAGCGCGAGCGCGAGCTCCAGGCCAAACGAGAGGCTTTCCGTAAAGCCCAGGAGGAAGCTGAACGTCGCGCCCGTGAGCAAGCAGAGCAGCGCCTTCGCGAAGAAGCTCGACGGCAAGAGAGGCAGCGCCAAGAAGAACTTAGTCGCAACAAAGCTCAAGCGGATCTCGTCGCTTTTTTCCAGCTCTACGACGCAAAGTGGCAAGAGCTCAAGCTGAGCCAGAAGTTGACTTCAGTCATGCTCTTCGAGATGCCGTGGCCCACCTTTCAGCAAGGCTGCGCATCCCCCGATGATATCTCCCGCCGCAGCGTGGAGGAATTCATCTTCCACCCCCCTCCGCCCAGGGATGGAGACCAAGTCGCGCAAGGACCGACTGAAGGTAGAGATACTTAGATTCCACCCCGACAAGTTTAACTCGAACATCGTGCGCAAGTTGCGGGAGTGCGATAGGGAAAAGGCGAGCGAAATCGCGGGAGCATTGGCTAGAATACTGACGAACATGATGACTGAGGAGGTTCAGAAAGAGAAGGATCAATAGGTCAATATATGCAGAAATTCTGTTGTAGTCATTAGCAATTCTAGGGTAATTAGGATATGTCCAATATGCAACCGTATGACTCTATCAAACCGTGTTTAACTTTGCAAGCAAGTCCTGGCTCCTTACGGCAATATCAATAACAGCGATTCTACGTGTTCACACTAATAGTACCATACACTAACAAGTAAAAATATTTGAGCAACACACATTTCCTTTCCAATGGCACTCACCTTTCCGCATCCTTCTTGGTCACATACGCAAGTAAATCACATACGCGTTTCAAGTGTGCCCACTGCCCACTCATTGGCATAGTATGCGACCAACTTGAAGGAACGATCAAGGACCGTGAACTGAAACCCAGGATAGAAAATGGCCGACTTGGTACGCTCAAGCAAGTTTGTAGACGCCAGAACGTTATCAGGGATAGACAAGATACCCTTGAGCGGACCTTCTTCGGCTTCCTTCATGGCAGTTGTGATGGCCTTGTAAGTTGTGGACCTTGTGGTGTTTTTGAGCTTCAACCATTGGGATGATGTTGTTGGCGACGGTTTTGATGTCAGTGATGTCCACCGCACGAATACTGGACAATGGACATGAAGGTGTCTTCGATGCCAAATTTGTCGTGAACGACCTCGGCGATGGGGGCAAGGCAATTGGTAGTGCTCGAGGCGCTAGAAATGACGGTATACTTACTCTGGTTTGAACTTTGTACGCATTGAGGTTGACGCCACAGACAAACATGGGCGCATCAGATAACGCAGTAATGATGACTTTTTGGCATCACCCATTAAATGGGCGGCTGCCCTAGTAAGTCATCGGCATCACAATCAACTCAAATTTTCGACAAAGTTTACTTGATTCTCATGGTGAAAAACCCCTGTTCACCTTTGCTCAAGAGACTTCGTATGCATGCAATTTCAAAAATGAGTGGCCTTACTTAATAATTGACTCAAATAAATCTCCGCTTATATAAGCGTTGTATACGCATTCACCACCAACTTGAAGTCTCCTTGCTTTGCTTCTCATCTCTGTTTCCAAACAATGGTGACTCCACCTGCCCGTAAGGCCGTACTAGATCTCTACGCCTCCACCTTGCGGACGGCGAAATCATTCAGTTCATATAATTTTCGCACCTACTTCGTTCAGAGGACGGAGGACACGTTCCGTGGGATGCAAGTATGTTTTGACTCAATAATTCTATCAATAATAGTATCCTGATGTGATTGACTTAGGCAGAACAAGATTCCATCAAGCTTTCGCAAGCATACAACGAGGCTGTGAAGGAGCTTTCGGTATTAAGACGGTGTGCAGTTACGAATCAGCTGTATGGCGGTGGGAAGCTGGCAGTTGAAGAACAGAGTGACGTGCGTACCTGAGGAGATACGTGAGCTAGGATACTACCGGACACTGGGCGTGGATGATGAAAGCATAATAGAGAAGATGTTCGCCGCAGTGCGCACTGCACATAATGCACAACAGCAGGAAGACAACATGTTCTTGACTATTGACTGCCATATGGTCAACTCTCAACAACA
Organism: Suillus subalutaceus; assembly: GCF_016647625.1. Classification (NCBI taxonomy): domain Eukaryota; kingdom Fungi; phylum Basidiomycota; class Agaricomycetes; order Boletales; family Suillaceae; genus Suillus; species Suillus subalutaceus. The sequence continues at coordinate 93,488 of NW_024540304.1, forward strand.
TGCTGTTTTCTTGCTTTAATGAGAGGTTGTTCTGATTTGCTGACGACTGTATTATTACGCATTTGTAGAAGAAAGTGATATGTAGCTCAGATTGTTGTATTATAAAGGTTTCTGGTTGCTTCGTGAAGTACTTCAGGAAGCCGAGGATCCGCCCCACGGCCACTTAAACCACCACCAGCTTGCGCCAGACCGTGACGAAGCACTCTGAGGCATCTGGCCTTGAATGGAAGGCTGCGCTTTCGAGGCCGAGTCACCCTTGGCAACATTCGTATTCGAGTCCCTCCCTGACAAAACACCTTCAGTCTCTTTCCACTGTCTCTCCGCAGCTTTCAGTCGGTCCTCAAATTCCTTTCGATCCCTGCCAGCACGAGCTTCCCTATGCGCTTGTATCTCGTCGAGTTGTCTCGTCTGTTTTGTTTCTTCACCGGCAGTCGAACCCAGTGCGTAGGTTCCTGCACAAACAGCGGCGATAGTTGCACCTTGAGCAATGACACGAACACGTAACCAATTATTCAGAGATTGGGAGTCACCCCGTCTCATTTTGACGGTAGCCATGATCAGTGCACCACATGTTACAAGGGTACCTAGTACAGCGCGAGTCGTCAGATTCGGAGGACAAAGTGATTGGGAAATATCGTAGCATGCGCACCAATAGGGACTAACGGTTGCTCCCTGAATTTTCTCCAAGCTTTCTCCTGATAAGACTCTCCTGTATGAAGGCTCGGGGTAATCGGAACAGCAGCGGGAGAGGACATCCTGGACACAAATGGAAAAAAATAGATATTATAACTGAAACAGTAAGCCCGGGAGGGTGCAACGCAGACGATACAACCTCACGAAATCAACGTTGCAAGTCGTAGGTGGTTATGCAGCTGGCTGCAATCCCGAATCCCCGGAACACTCCTGACCAATTAGAGCGTAGCTATTTTGACGCGGTCTCGTGACGCGCCTTGAACGCGCCTTCAAAGTTCAATGAATCAATGAATCAATCACGGTGGTCCAACTAATATCGGTGACTCGAATCAGCGTCTTTAGTCTGACTCTTACGTGTTTCTCGACATGGTCAGGTAAGTAAATACATTGATTTCGAAGTGTTCTAACAGGTTTTCGTCGCCCCCCCTAGTAGTGCCTGCTTTACCGTGACTGATGATCACAAACAACAATCCTCGTTTGGAGATTTGAACTTGCAATTCATCTTGCAAGTTCTATTATTTGAGAGCGTACTGAAATTTTTGATGAGTGATTCCAGACTTCCTGCTTTGTTGCAGATTAATCGTCCATGTCTTCTCTCTGCTCGCAGCTCGTCCTAGCGCTTCTCACAGTTTTTTTAGCCCTCTCGGACTTTGCCTCACCCTCTGACACCTTCGCGATCCCTACTACTACAATCTCCCTGCATTTTATTTCAGCGAGACGAAGTTGGTCAAACTACCAGCTTCTTCGGCGCCGCGCCAAGTCGTGGTGCGTGGCTTCCAACGGAGAGTAAATACGGGTCAGTCATCGGTATTGGTATGTACATACCCTCGCTCATTTCATCACTAACGCCCTTATTTGCAGACCTTCGAACAACTTGTTCGTCGTTCGTGTGTCAGCATTCAACGTGGCGGTCGTGTCAAAATTATGACCAACAACTAGGGTCATCGTATAACACCTTTACCAATGTCCCTTTGTGAAAATAATTACTAATCTATTCCATCCAGTGTTGGTGGCAGCGCCAAGGACATGTGTGTCAACCCACTATTTTGATATCGCGAAGCACACTGATTTGTGAGCCATCAAGATCACACTTCTGAACAGCCTCTGAATGCACTCACTGTCCATTTTCTTCGGACTTCGGAGAGCGCCATGATTCTTACAAAGGAATTCGTCTTAGCACTGCAGGTCCATGCCAGTGTAGGCACAGTAAATATCTACTTTTACATCCTGTTCTTTTTTTAAATCTACCGCAGAAAAATTGAAATAATCATAACAAGAGACCAGATACAGGGCCCTCGGGATTTTTTTACAACGGTACATGCGAATTTTGGCATCACAATACTATTCCGCGTATCGCGATATTGTTGCGCAAGGTTTTGAACTTCAGACTGATCAACATAAAGAAACTCAAAATGTTTGTGGTGCTATTCTCCCCCTCTCGGATTAATTTCATTGATTTATTTAACTGAGTGGAATGTATATCTATAGCTCGGCCGCCTGAATCGGCCGTTCTTCAGCGATAACTCTGATGCTACATCTTCAGATGAGTTATCCGCCTTCGCTTCCCGACTTGAAGAGGGAACAACCCGTAAAATGTCACCGTGAAACCAAAATAGTGCTCGTGGGTGTAAATAAGGGACCCGTAGACTTGCTGTAAAGGTTCGCGTTTTCCTCGGGTGTAGGTTTGCATGAAAATAGTATAAGAATGTGTGAGCCTCCGAGTTTCAAGTAGCGGACCTGGCTTGGCATATACACGCACCCGCATTTGTTAATGAAAGTGACGTGTGTTGCGTCCGACTTCCTCTGGGTACCTCCAAATAGGACCACTTAGATGTTCCATCGGCATCTATGCTAGCGCACTACTTTTAGGACCATGGAATTGACGTTGTCAGGGGGTCTTCGAGCGCTACCAGTGGACATGCAATCTCATGCAATTGGAGCGCTCCGGGACTATACGAGGTTAAGATTAATTAATAAAATAGTAACCCACGAGTACTACGGACACAATGATTCACCGTAGTAGGTGCATGGGTTGCATCTGGAGAGGAAAGGTGCGTCGATTGCGCATTATGGGGGTTCCATTCCTGCCTGCCGCGGACGACCATGGCACTGTAAAGGTCTGAATCTGGTTCGATTGTTGGCATGGAAGGAAACCAATCAGCAATCCGACTAACATAAGAACAAAAATATACCTGTTGTTTCCCCTGGACGAACACAGCACGTTGCAGGGCTCACGCGGTGCTGGCTCACATGGGTGAGGTTTTACGCGGCACCGACTCGGACACTTGTGTGTGACATGTGAATGTGCCACCTGACTGACACCTTGACTGACGAGGCAGAATACCCACCACTTACTTATAATATATCGCAGCGGAACCGGGAAGCGCCAGTCCCTGACTCCAAGAAATACCAATAGTAGCAAACAGCGTATCAATATACATCAAAATCATTCACCTCTGCCAGCGCATTCTGTTTTTGTTCTAGACGGGCTGAATTGAACTTGCCAGAGTGCAAGATAATTTCCTGCGACAGACATTCAGTAAAAAGCACACCAAACTCACGAGCGATTATTCGCGAGTGCACTGCATGTTTTCCGATGAGAGCCTATTGTAGAGTGTGTGATAGCGTGGCGTAAATCGACGGATACCGTCGTCTGGACGTTGGTGCGGTTCAGCTTCTCTAAACGGTGAACAAGATCACCAACAGATACCGAGATCCACGGTGAGGACATTGACTAACGAGGCAGAACACCACTTACTTATACTGTATATCAAATGACGGTTGGTGTCGGGCCGTATGGAAATTGTCTGACGTTGCAGGTGGCCTCGTTAATATCGGGTCCAAGAGCCATCTGATGGAAAACTCATTTGTCATTCTTATTCCTCAAGACAATGTCTCTACCTGAGAACACGATGGTGCTTATTGTCGGTGCAGGGCCCGCTGGTCTAGCAGCTGCTCTTTCTCTCACCTACCACGAGTGTCGTGACTTCGTTATTGTCGATGCCACAGTCGAAGGACAAAATGCGTCACGGGCTTATTCCATAAACTCTGCAACCGTCGAGGTACGTTGACACGTGAGCGTTCATAAGAAGGCCCGTCGATGACCTGTTCGTAGGCATTAGCCAGCATCGATGCAGCAGACGGCTTACTGTCTCAAGCCATCAAGGCGAAAAGTATCAGAATTGCATCCCGGGGTTCAGAGATCTTTGAGGCCAAATTCGACTCTCTGAAAAAATATTCCGCCCACCCTTACCCACTCGTTACCCCTCAAAATGTGACGGAACTTGTGCTTGGGCAGAAGCTGCAAAGCCTTGGGGTTCAAGTGCAGCGTCCGCACAGGGTGGTTGGAATTAAACAGAACGAGAAGGATGCTCGCATTACCGACGTCTCCTTTGAGGACGGTCAAGTCATCAGAGCTAGATATATCATCGGTGCAGATGGCGCCCGCTCATTGGTGAGACTTCAATTCCTGCCAATTTAGCTTTATGGAATGTCCGATAACAATCTCCAGATCCGTACCATTGCTGGAATTGGGTTCTCTGATCCAGAAGGCCCGAATCTAGTCGGTCATGTACTCTCTCAAATGGTCGCTGCAGATGTTACATTCGAGCCCGAACCTATCGGTCCACTAACCCTCGAGGGCCACCTTAATGGCACGGTTTCCTCAGACAGCTTCTTCATGCTTATACCATTCGGCAACCGCTTCAATGCGGAGCTGACACGAAATGGAAAGTCCACCACAAAATCTGTCTTCCGTGTAAGTTGCGCCATACCGGTGAAGAACGGAGAGCCACCCCATGCGCCACCAAAGGAGTACATTCAGGACATGATCAACACATACGGTCCAGCGTGTATAACATCGGATTCCTCTCTTAACCGGACACCTGTTAAGATCGACCAACTGGTCTGGTCTACACGTTTCAGAACCCATTCAGCGATCGCCGACCGCACCTTTACGCGTCTTGGCGCTGCTATTTTCCTAGTCGGTGACGCAGCCCATGTACATTCACCTGCAGGTGGCCAGGGCATGAACCTGGCTATCAGGGATGCGATCTTCCTTGCAGAGGCTGTCACAAAGCACATTCGGGCCTCTGCAGAAGACCCCGGTGTGGATGATACCATTTTGCAGGAAATTGCGGAAGCGCGTCATGCGCGAGCGCTGGAAACCATCGGCTTCACCAAGAAACTTCTGAAACTCGCAAGCCTCGGGTATGATCCATATGCTTGGTGGATGCCATTCGGTTGGGCCTCTATCCGCGACCTGACGCTAAGTATATTGGGCAGATTTGATTTCGTACAGTTGAAGGTTGCATGGGGCATGAGTGGGCTTGGGCGACGCTGATCGCGTATTTAGATGGCTTTTGGCATCTGCTCTCAGGCTGTAGACAAATACTTACAAGGCCATTCCTATGTCTTTTCCAAAATAAGAAAACCCAGAGGCGCCTCGATTAATGATTACATAATTTGGCCGGAAGCCACGGACCACGTTGATCTGTTGTTGATTTTACGTAAAGTTTTGATTCCCCTGACAGTGATAGCAGGCTGATACGCGCCCCACAGAAATTGTTACAGTTAAGTCCCCCATTACACAGCACCGTACAATGCACACAAATTCTTAATGGTCAACACACTATCTAATTATGTTTTTAATCATATTACATAGGAGGGGAGAGTACCATCTTGATACATTGTTGTAGCCGTGATAATTGAAGCTGACGACATTACAACGTTGAGGTGGGCGCGCGGCGGGAACGTCGAGAATAACGCGTAATAAAACTCCGATTGAGCCGAGCCGCTTGCACACACCCCATTGCCCGCGGCGGCCGCTTCATTAACGATCTGGAAGATAAACAGAAGAAGCAGTAATCCGACAGCAAGATGTGTCACGGCGTCGGTAATGCAGGAGCAACCTTAAGCACATCGTGGGTGTCATCGGATATGTCCCGCGACAGGAAATTGATGTCGAGCATATGAACTCGCACAGCTGCAATTGCAGGTGTCGTGAGCATGTGATGATAAGTAGGTGTCAATGAATGATGAATCGATGATGCATGATGCGGCATAAGTATGTGCCTTGCCATGAGGGTGGTCAATAAACATTGCTACCGAGTATATAGTCGGTATTCGTTTGCATACACCGATATACTTAGATTTGCGTTTATTCTGGGCGGGCGTGTAATCTGGGGTATGCTGAACTGCCGCATCAGCTGGCCTCAGGGTCAGGGAAAACCTCCAATATTAGGGCAATCTTATTCGAAAATGAAGAGTCGGTGATGCGACGGCGCCCCATGCCGCTATAACGATTAGATACCGGCCTGCGTCAATTCAAGAAATCAGCGCATGAACCAAGATGAACTAGCCTGACCGCCCACTGCCTCCGCCACCCCAATTATAAAAACGTCACTTGATTATCATGAGCCATGCGCATCATACTTAACATATCTTAATTGAGAATAGTACGATGCAGATAAGATGCGTGAAATATCCAGCCATGGACGGCAAATGACGAATTCAATCTAGGGCATTGTTTTCTTCTCCGTTTGCTTCCGGGTCGTTTCGCGCACACGAACATAATTATTCCAAAGCACTTTCCACTCTGCTTCTGGTGTGCCTTCCCCAGGCTCACCAATGCCGCCAGAACGATCTGCTGCGATACCTGCCCACCCTAGAGCGCGTTCATAACACTCAAGGGCGCGTTCCGCACCATCTTTCTCGCCTTCTTTCAGTATACCCATGAGATTCCAGGCTTCGGCAGCAGTCCGGCGAGCATCGCGGAGGAGGCTTTTAGCTGGTTTTCGCATTGCATTCGATTTGGTATACACTGGGACTAGGGATGCTTCCGAGGCGGGCGGATGGGGAATTGCCGAGCCTGGTGCATCAGGATGGGTGAATGGGAGACCTGCAAGGGCGAGAGCAACTCGCTCAGATGATTCTGCAGCGCGCGTGAGCCATTGTATGGACTGTTCGGGTGCTGCGCGGAGGGCGTAGAGAACTTCTGCCAGGTGAATGGAAAGCAGAGACGATCGGTGAAGTAGAAATAGTGAATGCAATGCCTGTGGTGGAGATGCCGTTGAAATTCTGGAAGGAGACGGAATCGAGCGGAGGAGATCGAGTCCGGACTCCTGTACATGCTGCGCTTGCTTAAGGTGACCAGAGGTGGAATAGTAGGCGGAAAGTGATATCAACGTGGAGGCAAGCGTGCGTTGTGCACACGGAGATGAGGGGATGGTCTGTGTTAATTCAGGAGCCGAAAGATTTGTCTCCTGAGTGCCCTGGGTGAGGCTAATGCTCCGCGCCCACCATGCAAGCGCGTCGTCGAAGTCCCCGAGACGATAGTCAAGGTCCCCGAGTTTTAATGCAACTCGTGCAGCATCCGTACCCTTGGCGGGCAGTCCAGCCCACACTCGCTCATACCAGGGCCGGGCCTGTAAAAGTGCACCCCTCGTCCCCATACGCTCGAGAATAGAAGCGTGGCGGACGAGTAGCTCGCCTATAGTTTGTGGGCGTAATTTTCCGGACGACACGTTGCTTTCGGCAATGCTGATGGCAAGGGCCATAAATGTTTGGGCGACCTCCAGGCGAGCCTCTATGACGTCGAGACTACCTGTACCCTGGGAGCCTCGTCGCGAAAATGTGTTCGAGCGGCTGATGATCGCTCCTGAGCCCGTCCCCCAGTTCTCGGCGATCCAAGCGCTACGAATAGCATGCCTGCCTTTGAACCCGAGTGCCGTGTCTGTCCCACCCTTGTCCCCGCCTGACCACTTCTCAGCCTCGTGATCCCACTCCCACCTGCGTACTTCACCATCCTGATCGCATGCGAGTTCGACATTCTCTACCCACATATGTAAACCCTCGAATACTGTCCAGCCAGTGATCCCGAGTGCCAAAACACCCACAAGGGAAAATTTGGCCAGGCGCTTGAAAAAGTCCAGGGTAAACAATGTCGATTGGGTGAAGGGGTCCTCGATGAGCATGGGTTGATCCGCAGCTGCATCTTTTCGCCATGAGGTGGGTTGATTGCTCGAACTCTGTGATTTGAGCCGACGATGTCTGGGTACCAGGGGTGCATAGATACGCAGCGGACGAGTAGGCAATTTTGTTAGTGTTCTGAGCATTGGACTGTTTGTAGTTGAAGATTTGACAAACAGCAGAAGATTCGGAAAATTGTGAGAACTTCGTGTCAGATGACTATCTTAATGAGTTGACCGTTCGATGCCCAACGTTATTGGTACGGGAAGCTGAAACTTAAAGTTAAGACCACATGAGTTTCAGGATTTCAAGGAGTACCACTAGGATGATGTCGGTGTTCATGTGACGTCCCACGTGACTGGTCGCGCAGTCAGCACTAATTTCCTAAAGAGGGTGGGTCTGCCTTTCGGGCCAGTGGCACAGCCTCAACCACGCGCGGCACTCACGTGACCTCGCTGAAGCGCTCCGGTGCCAGCAACTTGGCAAGGCTGGCAAGGACAAACATGAAATTGAAAACCAAAGTTCCTGCAAGCAAAGTGGGAGGTAGTGAAGGGTAGCGAGCGGGCTATACCACGTCAGTCGGACCTAGTAACCGCTAATCATTAAGTATTGCTGTGCTTTGACTGTGCTCCCGTCATTTGCCTGCAGGAAACGTGTGTCGGTAGGACTACAGCATGCGTTTAAATTAATTTGTAGGTTTGCTTAGGGCGGTGGCAACAAATCTCCGTACACCACTCGGATCGAAACATCACAGACGGCAGCAGGTCTAGATCTGTCCAACGTGACTGCGTTTGCCAACGGGCTTGTGAACACTGGTATGGTGTGAACACGCCACCTAATAGGTCCTTGATCGGAGCTTTTATTCGTTCGTGTCAGCTTCCAGTATCCCCCCATGGCTCGGACTGGTTGTCCGCCTGCCAGTGTTCTATACTTTTCAGCGCGCGTCAATAAATTCCCGGTTTACTGCAGGTGGTTCTTCCCAACATCAATGCATCACGCGCACGCGCTATTTCATCCGTAATTGAACACCGGTAATATTGACGCCTGGCTCGATTCGAAACAGACACGAGTCAGATACATTGATGTTCTTACTCGGAGCGGTGCGTCAGGCGCCTTCCCGTCAGGCACGTACATAACCCTCACCTAGGTCAACCCTACTTATAGTTCGATGCATAAATCATTTCCGTTTCTTGCCTCTCTCACTTGCTATCGAGTTGCCTCTGGTGTGTATAGGCACTACCATGTACTTCCTCCCTTGGGTGTCGTTGTTTTTCAGCATCCTTTGGGCCTCCGCGGTAGCTGCCATTCCGTCACCCACTTATAAGAGGGCTTCCAGTCCCTTTGTGAGCACCAGTGGCCCTGACTTTATGGTGAACGGGAGGTATGGATTAATCTCTGTTGGATGCGAACCCGTAGTAATCATCTTTAATCAGTTTATTGAAGTACATCGGTACTAACGCTTATTGGCTACCTACGCTAAACACGAACGAAGATATATGGAACACGCTTGGGAACGTATCAGCTCTCGGCATCAAGGTCATCAGGTTGTGGGCATTCAATGGTATCTATCACTGTTTTGCCCTTTAGATGCAAATGATCGTTGACGCCATAAATCACGGTCAGATGTGGACACCATTCCCGTGAATGGCACTTGGTTCCAGCTTATCAAGGATGGCACCGTTTCCGTCAACGATGGGCCGAACGGCCTCCAGAAGCTTGACACTGTCATTCAAATGGCCGAGCAGCGAGGCCTATACGTCATTCTATCTCTTACGAACAACTGGGACCCTTTCGCGAACGCGACTGCCGTCACGAACAGCTCCATTCCTCGCAATTATCTATCCAACAATTACGGTTGGTCTTAATCGAACTCTTAACCCCTGCATCGTTTTGATCATGATTTTAGGTGGCATGGATCTATATGTTCAACAATTCGGCCTCCAAACTCATGACCAGTTCTATACCAACCCGTCAATATTAACGTCTTTCATGAATTACACAACGCAAGTGGTCTCCCGCTACGTGAATAGTCCATCGGTCTTCAGTTATGAATTGGCGAATGACCCCAGGTACGTGATGGCTGATATTGCGGAGCTGCTCAGCTTAATACACTTTATCCAGATGCAACTCTACATTTCCAGCATCTCCTAACTGCACGACTGAAACGATCACGACCTGGCATGCGACGGTAGCTGCGCACATCCGCAGCATTGATCCAAACCACCTCATCTCTTCGGGGTATGTCACAATATCGATCATAGCCATGAACACTGTTTGACGACTGATCTAGTGTCGGAGGATATATGTGTACAGATTGTCCGAAATTATACCCTCTGACCCCATCGCCAGCACCTCCTGCCCCATCACCGGCTCTTGGAAAAAAGAAGCGCAGTCAAGGAAAACCCGTAACCAAGGAGCAAATCCTTCGAGAACGATCTGAGAGGAGACGCCGCAACAGGGAAACTGCGAAACGCGCGGGGACTCTGGTGGAAGACGGCGTGCGAATAAGAGGGCGGTGGGTTTCAACAGGTAAGTCAAACGTATCGCAGCAGTTTCTTGGCTGATTATGTTTGACAGCTACCAAGAGGCAACAGACTTCGACTACGGGGTCATTGTATGACGGTGCATACGGCGTCGACAGTCAAGACATCTCGAACATTCCAGATATTGGGTTCTCTTCCTTCCAGTTATTCCCCGATCAGCAATCATATGGTCCTGATGACTCGAACGTTGCGCCTTGGCAAAGTGTAGAGCAAAACGGTGCCCAGTGGATCACCAATCAGGCCCAAAGTGCTTCTGCGTGAGCATCTTGTCATTGTCCAATGCATCTGAATGTCTGATATCTATCTCAGCGTCGGGAAACCTGCGGTACTCACTGGCTTTGGTCTAGTCACGCAAACCAATGCTCCTTACTTCGTGCCATTTAACTCTACGGTTGCTCCATTTGCTACCGATGGTGATAAGCCTTCTGCGACAAGTCACACTTAGCTAATTTATTTCCCCAGAAAATTCCACGGGCTATGGTGTGACCAGCCAAGAGCAAGCAAGTACTTACACGTCATGGATTAATAGTGCGTTCTTCAATATCACCCTTGGTATCTTTTCTGGCCTTACAAATCTTTGATCAGCTGGTATTGCTGCGGGACTCAACGGCATAGTCCAGTACCAGTGGGGTCAGACCAACCTTACAGCTGAACCTGGTACTACCATTAGCCCCTCTACTACCACTGGACAATCGCCTACGCCGAGTAGCCCAGGAGAGGCACCCACTCCCCAAGAAACCACTGGCGAGTCCCCCAATGATGGTTACTCTATGTTCGTGGTCCGGCCATTTTATTCTGACATGTACTGACCTGTTCGCAGTACTGGCTCCACTACTGATCAACAAATCCTTGGGAGCGCGTCCCAGTCCATTGCCGCGGACTGAAAGACACTTGACCTCATATTTGAATGAATGCTATATAACTTGCTCTCGGAATCAGTGGACATGTATCACATTGTTGTACAATCTGGTGATGAGATCACGTTACCCTTCTTGGACATCTGTGCGGACTTCTGGTACAATTGTTTTTACAAATGTGTACCGCTCATCATTAAGTATTGCTGTGCTCCCTGTTAGACAGAACACGCTCAGTGTCGGGAGACAACAACTAGACATTATAAGTACCTAACACACAGAACACGCTGAAGAGAATATTGTGAGAGATGGTGGGACGACGAGAGACCAGAGACAACAACTGAGGTACTATCTCTGGCCCGGTGTTGCAAAATGGCTCGGAGTTGTACATCATGATGTACCACACTCATATTTCACTCATTTCCTTTGCACAATGACTCTAGAGGATGATTGATTCATAGCTTACTGTTTGTATTTTTTATTCCATGAAAAATGGACGAGAAGTGCTTGCGGCAGTGAAACACTGCTCAGAATGTGTGTTTTTCACGCCAATCCATCAGAGGGAAGTGAGCACATGCATTGAAAAAAATCAGGAATTTTACTAGTGATTTTCCATTGCCTTCTAATACCACTCTAATTTTTTCTGACATGATAACTGAGTGGTGTTAAGAGACAAAAATGTTGTACTATTGAGATGCAGGACTTGAGAGGAGGAGTGAGATTGTGTTCAGAGTAGTGTTGCCGCGGCTCCGGCTTGTGACCGGCTTTAGCCGTGGGCGGAGCTGGAGGACATCCGGGAAATGGAATTTTCCGAGTCCGTCCGAGTGCGGATCCGTCCGGTTCAAGACATCTCTCTTGCTTTCAACCAATCACTACTGCCACCACGCCTTTGGACGCCTGCCTGGTATGTGTTCTCTCAATCTCTATGCTACCTGTAAGTTTCTAAACATGGCCTGTATCTTACAAATACTAACTACTATATTCCACAGCGTATCATTTGTTTCTCAATGTTTATGTGGTCCTCAAGCTACTCGATAACATCGGTAAGTCTATTTCTATGTGCCTGCCAGATGAATATTGTTGATATCCTCCTATTACCAGGTTTCTTGACAACCATGAATGCCCCATCCACCTCGCAGGGTGCACCATCATGGGAAGCTGTTCTCAACGCTCGATTGGCTCAACCACAGCCTGATTTTATACACTCGTGCAATAACTGCAAAGAGGAGGTTCCTTGGCAATGGTGCAAGACAAATGAGAATGGAAACGAGGGCCGTTGGATAGTAGTGGTAAGTGCTATCTTTTCTCGGACTTGTTCACTGAACTGACTCCATCACCGAAGTGCAAGAAATTTGCTGGCGAGCAGCAAGTGCCATGCAATTTCTTTTGCTGGGCATGGGGTTCAACCAGTCCCTCTAGCTCCCCCACCCTGGGCTCAGCTCCACTGGCCCCAACTGCTGTCGTCCAGCCCTCAGCTCAACTAGCCCCAACTGCTGCCATCCAGCCTGCCGTTTTGGGCCATACCACATTGCTCGTTATATGCGCTGCCCTCATGTGCAGGAAGCGCCCCCATGCACAATGTGAGAATGCTGCATGCCGAATTGTGGCCTGTTGGGTGGCTGTTCTGTCAAAGGACATACTGCTGCTGTTGTGTTAGATCCATTGTTGGCGCTTCGAATGCCTCATCAGCCTCAAACATGTCTGCCTATGCTCCCACCCCCACTGCCTATGCCCCCACCCCCACTGCCTATGCCCCCACCCCCACCTTCCCAGCCGGCATTGATTCTTGATGCTGCACCTTCTGACTTGGACGTCCCCCCACCCTTGGACGTCCGTCTGTCCCCACCCTTGGCCTCTTTATTGGAAGTTCCTGAGCCTCCTGCATGAGTCCAGAAGGGCAAGGGTCGGGCTGTTGAGCTGCCAGATGCTAGTGAACCTGTGCAGCTTCCTTCATGCATGGTCGCTGGCTTGTTGCAACCAAAAGCCCGAGCAGCACCACGCTATGCAATGCAGATGCCTGCCATCTTTACACAGCAAAATGCTTGTGAAGAGGAAATGAATGAAGAAAGGCGTCAACGTGAACTTGAACGTCTACAGGCTGCCGCTCAGGGAGAAGAACACTGTTGTTGTGTACGCATGGACTCAGAATGGTGTTGAGCCCATAATTTATGAATTTCAAGACGGCTTCAAACTACCCAACTTCTACTTCACACTCTTGGTCCTCCATAAATTATGCATGACATCCAAGGACCCTGATGTTCCTGCTCCTGCAAGGATTGCTCCTATCCAGCGATACAACCGCGCCCTCAACACATGGACCCGGTTTGATGTGGGCCACATGGTCACTCTGCATGAGTGCGATGCTGGCATCCTCTTTGTGAGAGATGCATGTGTCAGGGAGTGTGTGGACTTTGACCAGCATCTTCACAGAATGACGCGCCCAGTAAGCGCCAACCTCATGACAGACCTGACAAGCGAATGGAAGTATGTGCATGCTGCATCTCTTGTATGGAACTCACATACACCATCTCTACCTCCTACCAATCCTGCACCACATGTTTGCAAACCTCGCTCTCATATGCCCTCACTGTCACCAGTCTCATCAGACAAGAAGCATGAAGTGCCTAATGACTTGCCAGCTCAACCAATCAAGCACCACCCATTAGAACCACCAATCAAGCAGCACTTTTCATCTATCTTGTCATTGACAGATAGTGATGAGGATGACATGATGAAACCTGTCCATGCAGCCAAGCGGCACCATTCTCCGCTTCCTCAGGCTCCCTGCTGTTTACCACACCGCAAATGACTTCCTTCTGCTGACTCATTCAATCTTTCCTATGCCTCTGACTCCCATTCGCTCTCATCATCTATTTCGTCAATGCACTCCACACCGATCGTGAAGAAGGAGGATTCGGGAAGTCTTCTTTCATGCAGATCATCAAGCCATGATGCCATCGTTGTCAAGAAAGTCGCAATCTGGCCTATTGACTTTATGTGGTTGACATCTCTTGGGGTTTCAATGCTTGTCAAAGGGCAGTTGATGGACAATGCAGTGTGGCAGATGCATTCATTGGCCACTTTGGTGTACTGTTCAAAGCATCGACATTTTATGACAACCGCAAGGTGTGGGACTTTGGGCCCAACGCATCACTTCACCAATGTTTCATTGGTTATGGCCGAACAGAGAAAGGAAGCTGGACTTCCTTCATGAAGAGGGCAAGACAACCGCGCAAGTAGGCATGATTTCATTTCCCTTTAGTTTTGTTCACATTGCCTATAGCCTACACTCATCCCCCTTTAGTTCCCATAGTTTTGTGTCTCATAATCAATCACTGTCATGTCTCTCTCCTCGCGTTGTTCCTCTAGATTAGATTTGCATACCTGCAAAGTACCTTCGTCATCATCATGATTGTCCAACTCAACAGAGTAAGCTGAGCGAGTGGCACCTTTGAGGAAGGAACTGATCCAGGGACATTTGATCCTGCCTTTCCGGCCAAAGCACTCCTTGCAGCCATCACTGAACACATTGGGTAACGCCTGCCCGATCTTGTATGTCAAGGGCAGCTCCTTCGCGAGCTCCACAATATCAAGGGCATGGCGGATGCCATGTTCATGAGAGGCTTTTGGGAGAATGCGGTTCTGCAGAACAAAGTTCAAAAAGAAACTGATGAGGTGTGGTGCGTTAACAAGGTTCCTCTCTGACCAACATACAGACAAAACTATGAGAAACCGTGAGGTTGATGCAAGAGCAAAGATGAAAATAACTACTTGGTCCCAGAGCTGGCTGACCCCAGACACGATGTGGTGTTCAAGCTCGGGCTAGCCTCGCAGAACCCCATTTCGCTATAGGAGTCAAGCAGCCTAGAAGTCCACATCGCATCCATACACCACTTCCTCGCAAAGTCTCGACTCACTTGACTCATCCATGTCACACTGGTCTATGCCTGACTCGGCCGATGCAGATCCATGGTCTCGGTCTCTCGCAGAAGAGCCAGGGTTGTCTATACCGTCCCTTGCTCATCGGACCGGCCATCGCGCACTTTGGCCAACCATTCCGTCCCATCGGTACCGAATCCTCCCATGTCCTGCCCATGTCCACCTATCTCCATTGGTGCGTTTTAAGCTTATTTTACCATTACTGAACGAACAGCAGGCGTTATTACATGTATTCCCATGGTTGCAGCACTCACGAGCCTTATTACATATTGACCTGAGCACCTCGCATTTTGCTATTACTCTTGCCTGTGCGATTCCAGACATTCACGCAGTTAGATAAATAGGACTCAAGTTTCGTATTATCCCTTACTTCCCTTCCTTGGACATACCTGGTACTGTTGTAGGAGTCACCTTAGTTAGTCTTTGATTGTGCAATTGATCCCCCTTGCTTTTATCATCGGACGTGCCTTGACCGCTCTAAGTGCACTCTATCTAAGGTTTCTTTACCTAGGCCTTGTGAGATCTGGACCACTACCGGTAGTCTTACATCAGCAACCCGTACCTAGTCATACCTCGTCATACCTAGTTATACCTAGACTCTCCTTACCTCAACTTAGACTTACCTGCCGCTCATCGGCATCGGACTCCTCACCTTGCATCGGTATCCCACATCGGTGTCCTTCATCGGTATCTCGTGTTAGTGTCCCTCATCGGTGTCTCGCATCGGGTGTACCATCGGTATCCCATATCATGTCGGACATTCTCGGACTCGGACCTTTGGTCGGTCAGATATCTCAGGTCTTAGATCTTAGTTTCTTCCTTTCTCTTCCCTCGCACTATTTGAAGGAAGTGCTTCAATAGCAGTCCCCTTGGGTCGACGTACTGCACTCGCACCCATTAGGATTTAGTAAGTTAGTTGGTATATCTAGCTGACTACTATTTCTTTCACCACAGCGATCAGTGGCCAATGCGATTGACTTGAAAGTCGTCTGCGGCATGAAAGAGGCGATCCACATGAGACATATTGACCATGCGAGATGAGCGACGAGAAGGTGTCTATTAGAATGGTAATGTACATGGTTATTGTATCCTACATGCTATTCAAACACTTGCTGACATGGCCATATGCGTGGGTTGTGTCCATCCTTGCCCAGCTTCTCCTGCATCCAATGATTCCTCCGTAAGATCAACTCATCACAAAAGAAGTTGAATTTGTGAGCTACCATTTCACGAGTGATGGGGTGATACTTGCCGAACCAATTGTTTGTTTGTTCTGCCACAGAGGAATTGAACCACCAACCCTTCCTGTCATCGCTATGGAGCTCAGGGAGTGCTTCTGGGTTGAAATTCTCCTGGCAGAATGTGTCGGTCTGTGAATGCTTGCATTTGAAATGAAAAATGTTGACGGACAAGCCAATGTTGTCAAAGAAAGGGTCGCCCATCACCATTTTTGCAAGGGTGCAGTTGTTGTCGAAGAATATGTGGTTTGGCTTGACAGCGTCTTCGCCTGCATAGACTTCTTTGATGAATTGCTGCAGATAACCATGAGAGTTGAAGAAATGGTCATAGAATGACGATACATACCTTGACGCTGGCTACTCCCTCCGCTCCAAAGAAGGTCCTTTGAGCAATAATCATACCACACAGAGCAACAATTAACTGCTCATTGTGTGTGTGCCAGCAGCCAAAGACTGCCTTGAACTTCTTCCTTCCAGGTTTATCCTGGGACAAAGCGGGTAGCAGGAAGTGCTCTCCTGGTGTTCTCATCGAACTCATACTCTTCTTCATCCAGTGGATCATCTGTGAGAGATGTGTTGGTAGCAATGGTGGTTCTGGCACGAGCAAGGCGCTCCTGAAGCTGGAATCTGGATTGTCCGCGCAGCTCATGAGTATCCTCAACTTGATGATGTTCCAGTATTGAGCAAGTGCATTGGCCACGTACAACAGACAGGTCACAGCCAATGATCACACACTTGTCATTTTGACCAGAGTGTAGAGGACAAAAGTGATGGTGGTTGTTAGACAGTGGGATGTGGCAGTTATAAACTGCACAGCATGGATGGCTGACAGTGACACCGTCGACAATGACAACAGACACTTTATGTGTGACTGTATATATCTTACCAGTTAGTCCCATGTAGCCTCGAAACTATGACACTCACCGACACCTTGCTCATCTTCATACATGCTTGTGCATCTATTGCAGTAGTGGTGATGGACCTGCTCATAGCCATAGAGCTGAATGTGGCAGTTCCTTGTGATCATGGCCTCTGTGAATCGGTCCCGCTGTTCACCAATGTGGGGAGCAATGAGGGTGCTCATGCGACGTTCACAGTCCTCCAGCAGTGAAGTGATTACATAGCCATCCCAAACATGCTCTACAGAGAGCTCAAACTTGACTTTATAGTCTGCAGGTGCCTGCTTACCACATGAGAGGCAAAGGTTATACAACTTTGCCAGTTCATAGCTGAAGTCCTGAATGCAACCAAGATTTATAGTCAGATGGGAGAGATCAAGAGTGTGGTATATAGCATACCATGAGAAATCCATTGCAGTCCTAAAGAGCTTGACTACACTCTTCTCAATGAACACATGATCCGCAGCCTGAACACTATCTGGTTGATGCTCGTAATAGGTGCGCTCTCCTTTAAACACACTGTAATTGTGGTGGTAATCAATTCCGCAAGCTAGTCAACCTTGTCAATGACCAAAGTAACGACTCAAAGCAAGAGTGCAGCTTACTTTGACAGTAGAGATGAACAGATTTTGCAATGCACGGGCCTTTCGTCAGCGTGAACAACACCACATAGGTTTGAGCAGCCTTCTTGAGAGTCATGCCCTTTGCGCGACATTGGCAGTTGGGATGAAGGAATGAGTGGCTAGGAGGATAGAGCAGATACTCAGCTGGGACCATCCCATCATTAGATAAAGAAACAGAGGTGACAACACAATCAAATGAACATACCTACACCCCTTTGAGTGCCATGTGTCTCCCATAGCTGTCCCACATTGACAGTGATCCCTCCACTCCAGATGACATCCTTGAGGAGGGACCATGCATCATTGACTTCAGCTGGAGAGATTGAACAGCCTGTGCTAAGAAACATGGTGACTGCAGGTGATAGAACAAATGGTGGGTCTGAAGTTGGACTCAAGGAAGGCTCCACAAGGATGATGTCATTTTTAAGCAGGGTTGCAAGAGTGACAAACTGGAAAAGAGAAGTGAGCGAGGTGTTACTGATTGTGCCTGGCTCTTGTTCAAGATGGCACAGTAAACAATTAAACACTGTCATGTTGTTCTAGTAGTGTTACCACCAAGGTGAATTGAATGATCGAATTGAATCACTTCCAAATCTGAATGACGCAGGGCCCGGACAGACCCAGGCGGACCCGGCCACACCCAGCCGGATGGTCCCGGAATCTGCCAATTCCCTGATATTCTGTGTTTCTAGGCCTTTAAGCCAGCTCAAACTTAGTTTAAAATTAGAATATATAGATAAGTTTGTGTGCTAAATTAGAATACATGTATTAATAAATTCATAGGTATGAACCCAAAAGAGTAACGATGTGCACTATGCGCTATCGATCAGATTCGATTCTACAACAACTACACTATGTCTGAAATCACCTATCACATATCCAAACACATGATTGTGATGGGCCCCCAACCCGATGTGAGTGACAGCTGATTTCTCCATTATTTCGAATGCTAAGTTGAATTAGCAATATTGCAGTCTTACACATGACTGCAGGATACAGGATGCCCGCAGAGAGGCGAAGATGGAGAGATTGAGGGCAGGGCAGCCAGCAAGGGCTTCATGGAACAGCAGATTAGTGGAAGCAGGAGCAGCAGTGAATGTTCATGGATGGCCAGTAGTGAGATGGTGGCATGGAGTTCTGAGGAGGTTGGGTTGGAGGGGGCAGGAGGAATGAGTTGCAGGTTGGCCTGGAAGTGAAAGTGAACACGTACATACTGAGAGCGGGAGGTACATCGAGATCGCAGCTCACTTGAGCCAGCAATATTTCCTAGCGATGAGAATGCGTTGATGAATGTAAGGGCTATGGCCCACTTTGATGCTGGACGGGGAATAGAGTTGCTAACCCATGCCCAGTACACAACAAACATCATATAAGACTGAGCCATCAGGAATCTGTAAAACAGTTTCAGTATGTCAATGAACAGAGCAAGAGGGAAACATCACAATGAGGTATCTAACTGCAGTGTTCATAGTCGCCATAGCCATCATGAACCCCGCAATCCTAATGAGTAAAGGTATCGCAATGTGACCAAAATGTTCACCTGTCGCATCAGAATGTCTCTACATGTGTCGGAAATTTCCCGCGTGCCTTCGAATTCAATTTAAGACATTTTAAGGGACCTTTTCACACGGCACACTTACAATGCATGTTAATGGTGTATGATAAAATTTCAAGGCACTTATAATGCCTGTCCAAATTATGTTAAGGCATTGTAATGATCCTGGGTAATGCGGGATGAGCCTTACATTTTAAGGCCATGAAATGATAGTGTAAGCATTGTAAAGGGTAGCAAGGCAAATTCAGACAATTTCAAGACTCGTCGCTTGTATTTCGATGCTCTCGCTGGAATTCCCAATTAATATTAATATTAATAATGGTAATAGTAATAATAATAACAAAAAAAAAAACAAGTGCGAGCGGAAAGAGTATTCAGCGGTAAGGAAGGTAATAGAACGATGTTGGTACTATCCAGTGCAAGATTATTAGTGAAGCTGAGTGCGAGTGGTAAGGAAGATAGAATTATGTTGCCAATGGTATCCAGCAGAGTGGTGAAGCTGAGTGCGAGCAGATGTGTGAGGTGAATGGGAGTAGGAAGACGGTCCTAAGGAAGGTAGAATTATGTTGGTATCCTGGACCAGTGCGAGAGTGGTGAAGCTGAGTGTGAGCGGATGTGTGAGGTGAATGGGAGTATTATTGGGAAGACGGTCCTAAGGAAGATAGAATTATGTTGGTATCCAGCATAATAAGAATAGTAGTAAAACTTACCATGATGTTGAAGGGTGGCATTAATTGATGCAGTGCGAGCGGATGCATGTTACAGTAGTCGACGAAGGAATTTTCGGAGCTGATGACGACGTCTGTTCAAAGGAGGAAATGGTTGAAATGAAAGAAGTCTTAATGGAAGTGTTGATAAGAAAAAAGCTCAACTTGTTTGGCCTTGTGATTATACTACCCTAATTGGGATGACTTAGAATGCGGCTGAATCAAGAGGTGCGCAATGTGCTGTTGGGTGGGGCATCCGAGAATTAATAGCTGTGAGACGCATCAGCGTGCAATATGGTAGTCAGGTAAATCAACTTGCATGGTGCAAAAACTCCGTTGTGTAGGTAAACAAATCAGAGGGTGACAAGATCAACAAATTTAAGTAACTACTTTCTCCCTGACGCCTTCCTCGCTGTCGTTTTGGCACCACCATTGCGTGTAACACCCTTGACTACTGGAGGAGGAGCCAAAGGAATGACAGGGACCACGTCTGAGTCCACGGGAGTCTGAGCAGCCTGAGCAATAGCTCGACGTTGAGCTGCAGACACCCTACCACCCTTGCCAGAAGATGCGGATGGTGGCAAGTCAGTTCTAGCGGCATCGAGCAACAGCTGACCAATGTCAACTTCGAGTTGGAGTTGCGTGGTGGTGGCAGGCCCTCCTGGATTGCTGATAGACATAGATGTCGGAGCATAAGTAATGTGTGAAGATGCCGATGACGGAAGTTGTGGTGCGGAGGCAGGATCTTCTAACTGCTGTAAGAAGTTGTCTTCCCAGGTGTGAGGTTGGGAAGCAGGGGGTAGAGTAGCAGTACCACTAGTAGCTAGGACTGAGCTCGTGCCGAAAACCTCCTGGTTGTAATAGTTGATCACACTCGTAGCCCATGGGCTGCGCTTGAATAGTCACTCCAAGTAAAAATCAAAGTCTTGTGCATAGTCAATTTTCGTGGCTGGTCCGGTTGCGGTGAGCTCTTGATCATGCGTTAACAAAAAACGCGCCTGAGAACGAGACGAGATCAGCATGCATGCAAAAGTTCGAAGATTATACTAATGCACTCACCACAATAGCAGCACCTGCAATCAGACCTTCCGTGACACACTGCAGTAGACCAACGCTGACCCCTGGCCTTCAGATGTCCTTTGGTCTTCCCAGACAGTGAAGCCTTCCCGAAGATTTCGACTCGGATGATCTGAGGGATGGAGTTAGTATTAATGTACTGCTCGACAGCAGCTGAAAACGTCGCGCACCTTGGCCATGACTGGTGTTTTGAGGAAGTCGTCTGGAACGAGAGCAGAAGGATCCATGAACAGAACGGGGGCTAGACGTGTATACTTTTCTGCACCGACATCCTTCTTTAAAAGAGTGAGAAGTTGCGCATTCTCCTTCTTTTTGGCAGGCTCGTCAGTGAAGACAGTCGGGTCGAGTTTTAAAGTAGAGAAGATAAGACCAGCGCAGTCCTTGAGACTATGCAGTATGTTTGACCTCTCGGAACTAACCGCAGTGCGAAACTAGAGTATCTCATGCGTAAGGGTTGATGCGCAGACAGAGGGAGAATCGGACATACCACTGATCCAAACTGTGGGTAGGTCTCCATCGGTTTATGCAAAGCCTTGGGAATGCACTGATATAGCTCGGCCATTGCACCATTGAGCTTCGCTTCAGGCGAAGACCAACGCGTATCGCTGCGTGGATCAACGTCTGGCTGGGGTTTTGTCGGAAAGAGCCCGCTCATGACCCAAAAGTAGTTGAGCATGGCGTACATCTTGCCCGCACGGGTAATGTCATTGTCGATGGTTGATGTCTTCTTAAGGACTCGGTTTCGGCTGCGTGCAGGGATAGCAGCCTGAAGCATCGCATGGTCTTTCTTGAGAGTGCGCAACTCAGACTGAACCGCAGTATAAGCTTGTTGCGCCAGTTCTAGTGCCTAGAGATTCAACTGCTACATCAACCGAACCAAGAGAATGGCAGCATGAGTAAACTCACCTTGCGGACTTCGTGCATGGGCGCGTCAGGCTGAGGAATTGTCAAGACTGTCCTCAGGGTGTCGAGTTCGCTCCGTGCATCAAACTCGTTGTCTTGCTCATCATTTCCAGATTTGGACTCAGTATCCTCAATAGCATCGAGTTCTGCTGCGAAGTCATCTGAGGAATCTCCAGCCTGGGGCATGACAATGAAACTAAGACACAAGAAAGTTAAGTCTGAACAGTGGAGATGAGGCACAACAATTTCACTTGCCTGGTTCCATGTTATAAAGACGTGACCCTGCACAGGGCCAGTTGCTCCGCAGTGTCTTGCCGTCCTTGCTGTTGACATGCGGCATGTTTAGTTCAGCCTTGGCAAAGTCGACATGTAATAAAAGCTGCAGGTCGTTTGACTTAAGTACCGATTACTATCAAATGACTAATGACTCACCCTGATATCGGTCCAACTAGGAGTCAGTCTACCACGAGGGCAGTGTCCATACCATGGCTATTATGACATGTATTATTAGTGTAGTTAAGATAGAAAAACACGACAATTTGGACTTACAGTGGGACAGATACCGGAACATGCTGGGATTCGGCCTTGGGACGCGCTGGTGAGCCGGCCTGATTGGACTGGGAAGGATCAGCAGGGGAGACATCTGCACGTCTGTGGATTGATGTGCTGTGCCATTAAGTGTTGCAGTATTATTGGCAGCAATGCCGTTTGGTGCAGCGATCAGCCTGACTGAATCGCCATCTGACGTAGGAGTGCCAGCATGGTTTCCATTGACTCCGTTCGTGGAAGCGGCGCAAGGGGGTGAGGGCTGCTGCTGCACTACAGTAGGCGAACTCGGGGATGCAATATTCCCAACAACCGGAGGACGCATGGCACCGTTTGATGAGATGCGCATTTGCGGAATGGCAGATGGCGGTTGCATCGCTTTGACATGCGCCTGCATGAATATCAGTACATAGACTGGTGACAGTCGTGGAAAGGAAATGTTGGGTGTTGATAAGCATTCTAAAACAAACAGGTAAGCGCTTGAAGAATGTACTGCATGTAGTCCTACCTCCACCACGTCCTCATACCCGTGGTCACGTTCCTTTTGGGTTTCTTTGCTACTCTTTCTTTGTCGAATGAAAGCTCTTCGTCCTCTGAGAAGGCGTTTCGGGGGGGGAGGGGTGTTGGAGGTGTTTGGAGGGTCGGTTAGCGAGGAACGGCACATCGAACTTTGCCGATGATTTCGATGATTTCACCCCTGCCTGTGCCTAAGCCCATGCTTGCGTTCGCAGTAGCAGTTAGTACCCAACGAGGGAAATTTGCGCTTGAGCTCGGCAAACTCAAAGTGCTTGTCCCAAACCTGTAGCATTTGCTGTGTGTAGTCGCGCTTAAGATTTTCTCGACAAAGGAGTGTTTTGGCGAGCTCCAGACCCTGCATCAACTTGTAGATGTGGGAGAGCGGAGCTGAGCAGTGCATGGTGTGGGCAGAGGAGATGGCTGTGTCGTTGGAGATATGGGAGAGCGGAGCTGAGTATTGGTGCAGAGACACTTTTTTCTGCGTCGAATACCGGCTCTGCGAATGTGGATTCGGCCTCAAGTGTAAGAGGGTTGACGGAATAGTGTCCAGCAAGCCATTGATTGCCTGCCGACATTTGCGAAGAAGAGGTAGATCCATCAAGGCCAGCGCAAAATGTGCTGACCTCACCCTGGACAATACGTTCAGCTGATTCCCTTTCGCAAGTGGACCCAGGGCAACCCTTCTCCCGTGAGACCAACTCTGGGACCTTGGTGCGGATAGCTTCCAGATAACAGAGCGCTGTTTGTAGAACGCTGCCTGACGTCATGGTGCGGGAAGAGGAGATGGCTGTGTCGTTGGAGATATGGGAGAGTGGAGCTGAATCAGAGTGCAGTCAGACGAGGTGATGTTAAGAAAAGAGAGATCCACGTACATATCTGGACATTGTAGTTCTGATTCAGGGTGCTAGAGGTGGAAGTGAAATGGACAAGACATTGGAGCTCGTCACTGGCGTGCTGGACGTGACTTCATGCGCACAAACATGTCACTATCAATGTGGTCGACCACGAGGAATTCATCTCGGTGATCAGGATCAGGGAAACAAACAGCGCCACAAATGAAAGACTGGACTGGAATGAAGATTGAACTTGCCCTTGGGACGGCTTTGACACGAGTAAGTCGTAGATCACGGTCCAACCTGCGAGAAGCACCAATGCCAGCAGTGAATGGCTGAACCAGTGCAAACTCGAAGGAACCAACATCCAGAAGCTGACAACTGAATATAAAAACAAGGCGAACAAAGACCGATACTTCCTGAGTGATTTTATAAGTGCACAGTCATAGCGCAGGTGCCCATGGAAGCTTGGAGTGCATCGGAGGTAGTTGGTAGTTTGCTTCCAGTCGACGGAAGACTCGTAGTGAACTTTGAGATATCGATGTTCGCAAATCTAGTTCAGAAATACATAAATCAGTACAAGACATTTACAAAACAAGATCAACTCACCAAGAAGTTTGTGGGTATGGTAACCCATCTCTCCAGTCGATATCCGTACGTCGGTAATGAGTTGTTGATAAAGTCAGAAAACTTCTTATGAAAGCCTTGAAACGCCTGATCCAATTGGCCGCTGTGGTTCTCGATGTCTTGGATGGCTACGGGCTGTTGTGTCGAACCAAGTTTGATGTGCCCCTCGAAAGCAACGGGATTCGGGACTTCATCGTCATCATTGCCCTCTTCTGCCAATGTGCGCCGGTCGTCAAGTACGTCCACGTGTGCTCTCAACATTTTGACTGCAAATTTGCGCTTGTCAACACGGAGTATCTAACGAGGTCTTTACATGAGCGAACATCAGATACTATGATGTTAGAAACATACCTGGTCAGCGACATCCTTTCCATTCGACTGGTGCTCGTAGGCCTCTTTGAGGGGGCCATGAAGCTTCTCATTCGGACGGGTGCTGTAGTTGCGTACTACACCCTTCATTCGGATGTCCCTAGTTGCGTGCTTCCAGAGATGCGCCTTTGGAAAGTCCCAGTCAAGCTTAAGACCCTCGATGGGAGAATTGAGAGCGCATTCGATGTAGTCCTAGAATGTGTGATCAACAATCTATTTAAAAAGTGAATGAACAAAACATTTACCTTGAGTGCGCTATCAAAAATGAGTAGTTCAGCATCAATTGCTGCCAGCGTGCTTGATGTATGCACGTCGAGACCGATATAGCTGTCCAATTGCAGATAGCTGCTAATAACGCGGAGAAGTTTGTACCCTTCTGGGCTCGTCCTCTGGTTGAAGACGTTTACTGCAGAATAAAAGACTTGCTGCGCAGCAATCAGTATTAGAAAGCCAAAAGCCTCATGATACGTACCTTGGATAGATCTTGCATCTTGTTACCATCACTGAAGGTGATGTGGATGACGGTGCTGAAATGATTAAGATTGCGCCATCGAGGGAAACTAGCAACCCTACCAAAGGTCATGAGTTGATGAGAATCGCGATGTGAATGACTTACTGTTTCTCAACCTTTGACTCTTCATCACGTCCAAGTGCTTTGAGGATTTTCTTCAACTCCTCGAGTAGGTGCCTCCACATGCCAAGATGAGGGCATGAAGGCGGTCAAAACTGATGGCTTGATGAGGATCAGAGTGGGAAATGAGCCAGAAAACATTCTGTTGATGTATTAGCAAAGATCAGAATTGTATGGGATAACGAGATATGAAGGAGATGGGCAGGAAGAGGAGAATTATCAGATAACTAAAACACAGAACTATGGGGAATCTTGCCGGAGGTCCAGTGCGCGAGCATCCCTCTGCTTTAAAACAGCGAGAGCGGCAGTCTAAAAGGATTGAGGTCCAGTGCGCGAGCATCCCTCTGCTTTAAAACAGCAAGAGCGGCAGTCTGGAAGCTACTCTGCTTGAACCTGTAATTTACAAGCAAGCGGAGGCGAAACGAGAGAGTGAATATCACTGCTGACTTACCATGACAGTGCGCAATCCTAATGCCTTGAGAAGTTCCTCGCCTTGAGCTTTGCTGACCTTGTAAACATTGAGTGCAGCTATTGCTTCTTCCACTGATCTAAATGCAAATGTCTTTGATAGCTCGCTAAGTTCCTCGAGTGGTACAAGACATACCGGACAGGGACATTTGCTATGGTGGCCGCGAATGAGAGACATCATGCATCTAGAAACAGTCTGATATCAGATTGCGGACACTGTGTGTAAGAATACAGAACTTACTGTTCTTCATAATCAGCAGATAGTATCAGAATAATGGGAAACAGCCAGCGCGCGATCTTGTCATAGCAAGTATGTGAATAGCCAGACTTTGAGTATTGTGCGACCAGTTCCAACAGCTTTAAGAATGCCTCGTGCCATACGACGCGCTTGAGGTTTACGAACCCTGGCTTGCCTTCTTCGTCTGCATCTTCAGATACCTGCAACTATAATGAGTCACGTCAGAAGATTCAATCAGAATGTTGACGTACGATTGGCAACCACCCGACAACACGGCCACCACCAATACCCTCTCCGTTTCGTATGCCAACTGGCAAATTCGTGCAATGGACCACGACAGGATATCCCTTTACTGTACCATGAGACGACAGTCTTGTCTTGTCCGCATACAGGATGAAGCAGAACGGAGCAGCCTTAATGTCATTTGGAAGGCGACTCTGGTTTGTTGATGCTGAGTGAGAGTGGATAGTAACATTAAATAGATATTACATGCCTGTATGTCCCACCATCGATCACCCGTCCACGGCTCGTTGTAAAAGCGTTCAAACTCCCTGCCGTTATGCTTGAAAACTTGTTATGCGTCCCAGACAAAATGCGGAGCAAGCAGCGGATTAGCTAGCAAATCAAGGGCCCAGTCCCACAGAGGCAGCGCGTGGGTCTCATATACTCGTTGTTCTTTCTTATAAGGAACGGTGATGTCGTGTTTTACAAACTAATTCACAACATATATCATACAAAATGTGAGATTAATTAATGACATACCGGCGTCACCTGAGCCGTTGCGTGTTCCCAAGCTTTGCGCAGCTCAATGTCATTTTTAAAAGTGACTCGGCTCTCCCCTCTCGATATGCGGCCAATAAGCGCAAGGAGCCCGTCAATGTGTGACTTGTTGAGGGCGGCATTGAGTGCGATCTCCGCAAACTCGAAGTCACCACGGGAACAGAAAGGACGCCAGGGCTCTTCATCTACGGGAAGCTCTTCCTCAGGGTGTGTATTGACGCCAAACTCCTCAAATGTTTGAAGGAGCGGTTCACGACGAGCAGAAGGATGATAGACCGTTTTGAATTCAATGGGTTGTGGAGGAGGTATTGCAGGTTGCGGTTCAACAGAACCTCACTGGCTGTTGGCTATGCAAAAGAATCAGTAAGCGATACAGGTGAATATGGTGCACGCTTACCTAGGCTACCAGCACCTTCGAAGTTGCCATCGTAAGCTTCGAAATCACCAGCGTTTGGGTTATCTGCTGGCAACACAGAGTCAGCTAGTGTCAGTTGGCATTGTAGGGACACGCAAAGAATATGCGAGACATACCTAGAGGACCATGATCTTTGATCGCAGGGGGCGCGTTCTGAATCCCAGCGACTGATCGCGATGGGCCAGCGCTGGGCGTTATCATGCCCATGTCAGTGTAAGCCTGCTGCCGAGCTGCATACCTCAATATTGTCAAAGGAAACCATCAAGAATGGGTAGCAGAGGACTCACCTCTCCTCTGATCTCGTGCATATTGAAGGGCAAACTCTGCTCGTTCTGCCTTGGTGTCCTTCTGCTTCTTGCAGCTTGCTTCGTGCTTCTTGAAGCCTTGGGTCTTGAACTTCTTGCTACAATGCAGGCATGAAAGCTGCCCTGTCAGAGTTTCTTCTGAGAAGTTGTATTTGCTTCGATGAGTGCGAGAGGGACCCATGCTGATAGCGACGATGCAATACTGTACAATCGATGAACATTATTGTTTATCGATATCATTTCATAAGACAATCTCACGCTTGTGATGACCTCAGCCGCCCTTGAAAGGCACTTGTAATGTACCTTTTAATGCACATGACCCAAGTCGTAAGCCGGCAGCATTACAATGGCATGTAACTTTTTCCGACATGATGTCAGTGATGGTTCAAACATGGACCAGAAGATTGTTTACCTTGACATAGAAAATGCCACATGCGTAGCAAACACCCAAGGTGGGGAACAAAGCAACAATGACACAGCTGAATTGTAGCCTAGCATTGCACTCAACATTGGGAAAAAGGTGTTGAATGAAAGCAAGACATTCAAGAGCGTCATTGCAAGCACAAGCCACCAGACTTTCCAATCTGTTCTTTGGCTGTGAGCCAGGAACGCAATGTGGTAATGGTAGGGAAGTCAGGAAGGATGAATATGGCGCATATTGCAATGCAAATTGTCATAGAACCTTCAGTGTAAAACAGCCATCTTACGAGTGATGCTAAGAACCAGATCGACAGGAAAATAACACCACCTACCTCCAAGCAGTGAGGCCCATGACTCCATCCATGTTGTCCAGGATGGCTGATGCCAAGAGTGACCCAAAGGCATTACCGATCATGATACCTATACAACCAAGGTTGGGTGCATCAAATTTAATATTGAAAGAAACTGACCACAGCTTTATATTGCTGTTCCTTGGCCAAGCTCTCTTCGCTTGTACCTGAGTGATGTCAGTGCGAGGAAAAGTCATATCCTTCTTTTCAGTACTCACCATTTAGATAGAAGAAATAAAGCACCAGGAAAGAATGCGGCTTGACACAGCCCAGGAAGAACCGAGTGCATACAGCTCCAAGGAAGCTTCAGAACTTCTTCAGTTTGTGTACAACCCAAAAGCAAGAAACTGCACCCCCTCGTCATTCCTGTTTTTTTCTAAAATCAACATCAATAGTCTTCTTGCTCAAGTGCTGAGCTGACCCGTCAGGATTGATATTGTCCTCAAAGCCACGTAATCTAGCTGCACTTTTACGTGACGAGCAGAGCTGCAACTTCAGCTATGATATGAAGATCGGCATGAAACATGAACCCACACTGTCTTACTAGGATGTGAAAGGCAATAAAAACACCAAATTTCACTTATCCTCCACGGTCAACGGTTCAGACAAATACCAACGGTTGATAACGTGGTTGTTCGTGGGGGCGCAAATATAGATTGTGTTCTCCTTGAGCAAATTTACCAATGACTAAAAAAAGGGGTGAGATATTCGGGAATCTCAGGAACAATGTGCCCGTTAACTGGCTTAATGCAGTACTTAGGGTTCTTCAGGGATAATGATGCGACAGTACGCAGATTACGGAAAGTTATGTGAATTACAGTGATACGTGGTGAGTCAGAGTGATATGTCTGGGATACTCCTTATTCTCACAATCAGGGGAGATCAAACTAGGAGTCGGATACAGTTGAATCAATCAAATACTTGGCTTCAAAACCGACCTTTCTGCTGCTCAGGATCTCACAGTGAGTAATGACGCAGTCCAGACTAGAATACACCTTCTTGATGTAGTCTTAAGTGGCCAAGCTCTTAATATTGTTGACTAAAGTATAAGTCCTATTTATCGTCCTCAATCGTTAAAGTACGTGGATTTCTCCCCACAGAATTGATTTCCTGTGTCGTAAAGAGAATTGCAGTGAAACTACACTAGACGACTAGTAACCGTGCACTAGCTAGAGTAATTTAATGTGACTTAGAGGTGGCCTCAGGTAGTCAGAACGTCGTGGGAAACAGTGACAAAAGAGTGGAGGGAATAAACTAATATTCACTCAGTATTCACACAGATATTAAGGGGTGAGAAACTTTCTGAGAGATACGCAAACTCTCTAAAAAGGGATCTTATTATTCAAAGAGGGAAACTATGTCCCTTTATATACTACTCTACAGGTGGCTATGCAACTACTAAATATGGAATAGTGACTCATAATGACTCCATGTGACTTACTATGACTCAGTGTCCAAATGTTCACTTAGAGATTACCGCTATTTCGGAACTGTCCAGAAACTATGACTAATCATTAAACAAAATGTAGATTACGTAAGAAGATTGACACTGCTCAGATGATGACTGCGCAGATGTTGAGATGTTAAGATGTTAACACGAATATGGCTCATTAGGTGGGAAAATGTACGAGAAAATCCCGAAAGGTGCGGGAATGTGCTTACTAATGAAAGGATAAGGTTTTTTAACACAGTTTGTTGACTGTGCTAAGTACGTAATATGAATGATTAATTCATGTAGCTATGAAAAACCTTCAAGAAAATTATAGTAAATTGTAATAAAGCCATAAGAAATTAGAACTGCCTTTATTGGCAGTATTAGATTGTACGAGAGTATGTTATGTGTCCGTGATCATGTACAAAACAGGTTTCGTGCGTGTCAACGCTGCATTATTGCGATCAATCTGCAGTTGTCAGATTATCATCCAAAGTCAGTAGGTACAAACTTGGCTCACATAGTTTAAGATATAAATGAGGATGAGGATGGACATCCTGAGGTCAACTTTACGGAGAAGATTTTGTTCCACACGCTGTCTGTCTGGGAAATCATTGTAATTGGTATCCTGCAAGGTGATATCGTTGTCCAGGTCACCCTCGCATGCAATATCAATATCTTCACATGCTTTAAAACAAATGGAGGGTCAATGGCTCATTTAATAGTCTTCCTGTCAAACTCACGCAAAAGTTTGTATGCAAGCCCATGAGAAGTTCTGCTCGACATGATATGATCTGGGACAAAGAACATTATTTGTTAGCTGTCACAACCCTTTAAACGAATTAACGCTGGGGCAGAGACTAGGACTCAAACGAAGGTTATCTAACAAAGAGGAAGGGATAGCAGGGACGTCTTAGGATTGCTAGCAATAAGCTAATACAAAAGAGGTTTGAACTGAAGAACTACTGACTACAACGAGCTACCTATATACATATATTGAAGCGGAGACTGAATCTGAATCTGAACTAACTAACCAATCATTAAATAGAAAAGGGAATCGTACGATGATCTAAATATAACTACACTATGATGTCATGGAACGTGTGATGGCTGTGCAAGGGTTCTCAAAGGTTCTAGAGTCACGTGACTTGATCGCTTGTGAAAGGAAGTCGAAATCGGGGATGTTGGAAATAGAAGTAGTAGGCGCTAACGGAATAGAGAAGTTCGGGTTAGGGTTTATGAATGTTATAGGTACAGACGCTGATTGAGCGCTAACAACGGGCGCTTGTGATGGGCGCTTAACGGGTGTCTTACGAGTGTTCAAGAAAGAATAATGATTTGTATTTGGAACTCGTGACATTACCCCCTCTCTAGGATGAGCGTCATCGCGAATGTAAGAAGGTCGGAT
This sequence comes from Suillus subalutaceus, assembly GCF_016647625.1. Lineage (NCBI taxonomy): Eukaryota > Fungi > Basidiomycota > Agaricomycetes > Boletales > Suillaceae > Suillus > Suillus subalutaceus. The sequence goes on from NW_024540304.1 coordinate 124,826, forward strand.
ATTTTTCTCTCTCCATTGCTTGAATGCATCCGTATCCAAAATAGATCCAAGAATTCGTTTGGATTTAGCAGCCGTGGGATTCTTTTTATGGAATTCCGCAATTAGAATCGGGGAGTTTTTAACGTTTTCTTCTGGTTCCCATGTCGACTCTTCTATCGGATATCCTTCCCATTTTACTCGGTACTGCACTTTTCCTCGGAATTGTCGGCTATCTAATACTTCTTCTACGACAAATTCTTCCTGATCGTCAACAATGTCTGGAGGTGGTCGGGTGGGTTGAGAATGAGGGATCAATTGAGATGCGTAATATGGAGTAAGCAACTCTACATGGAAAACCGGGTGAATCTTATAGCTCTCTGGCAACTTCAATTTATAGTTCACTTCACCGGTCTTCTCTAGTATTTCAAAGGGCCCAAGACGACGATCTGACAACTTTTGACTTGGACGACGTTGTTTGATGTTTTTTGCGTCTAGCCAGACCTTGTCTCCCTTTTTATACTGAGGTGCGTCTTTAACTCCTTGGTCATAGAAGCAGTTTCATGCGTTCATTAACCATCTTTAGAGTATTTTCCGCATCATCTCATGCTTCTCTTATTTGATCTGCTCTCTCATCGGCGGCAGGAATATAGGATGTGGAGTTCAGAGATATGGTGAATTCAGGATTATATCCATAGAGGACTTTGAACGGACTATGACCGGTTACTGTGACTGCATTATTATGTGAAAATTCTGCTATCGGCAGCCAAGATACCCAATCATTTTGTCTATACGAGGCAAACATGCGCAAGTATTGTTCAACTTCTTGATTTACACGCTCTGTTTGTCCGTCTGTTCTGGGGTGATAGGAGGTCGAAGCAGACCATTTTATTCCTAATCTTTTCGATACTTGTCCCATGAACTTCGAAATGAACTGTGTTCCTCTATCCGAAATCACTTTCTTTGGTGTACCATGATGTTTCCATACGTTCTTTAGAAATAGCTCGGCAATTCCTTTCGAGTCTACGTCTTTGGTGGTGGGAATGAAATGTGATTGTTTCGAAAATCGATCAACGACAACGAATATACTGTCACATCCTTCACTCTTCGGCAAGTCCACTATCAGGTCGCATGAGATCGTTTGCCAAGGTCCTTCTGGAACTTCATTTGGCTGTAAAGGTCCCGTTGGTCTACTGGGGAACACTTTCGTTTGTTTACATCGATCGCAACCGTCTACGTAATCATGGACATACTTCGTCATTGAAGGCCACCAATAGTTTCTGGAAATCAATTCTAAGGTTTTGGCACGTCCAGGATGTCCAGCCGGTGGAGAGTCGTGAAACAATTCCAGTATCTCTCGGCGGATCTCTTTATCATTTGGAACGTATACCAGTCCTCGGAATAACACCAATCCGTCCTCAACATTCCATTCTTCGATTCCTCTGCGCAATTGTACCGGTGCTACTTTTAGCGTTTCTAGCGCTTTCATTACTTCGGGCTCTCGTTCTGTGCTCTTTCTTATCTTTTTCATGAGCGAACTTTCTCCTTCTATGAGAATTTGGCCTCGTTTAGCAGCTTTGATTTTGAAAAATTCCGGTTTCAATAAAATGCGGTCAGAATTATCGTTTTCTACCCCCCCTCTGTGGTCTTCTCTCCGAGATAGACGATCGGCTTTGTCATTGACTACCCCAGGCTTGTGTTGGAGCGTAAATTCGTACTCCGCCAGGAACAAACTCCATCTGGCTTGCCTTCTTGTCAACTTCTGACTCGTCATAAAATACTCGAGATTCTTGTGATCCGTCCAGATCTCCACATGTTGGGGTTTTCCCTGCACATAGTGCCTCCACTCTTCCAACGCATGAATGATTGCTAATAACTCTTTGTCGTGAATGTCGTAATTTCTCTCTGCATCATTCATCGACTTTGAGTAATAAGCCACTGGGTGCCATAGGCCATCTTCCATCAATTGAGATAGAACTGCTCCTGTTGCGTAATCTGAAGCATCTGTTTCTATTTTCATTTTCTTCTCAACATCTGGCATTACAAGGACGGGAGCTTCTGTAAAACGCTTCTTTAACTCATCGAAGGCGTTTTGCTGTCTCTCTGTCCAATCCCATTTGGCATCTTTTCTCAGCAAATCATTCATTGGTCTGGCAATGTCTGAGAATCCAAGTATAAATCTTCGATAGAAGTTGGCAAAACCCATGAATGCTTGTATTTCTTTTACGCATTTGGGAACAGGCCATTTCAATACTCCTTCTACTTTGATGGGATCCATAGACACACTGCCTTTTTCCACAATCAACCCAAGGAACTCAACTTTAGACTGTTCGAAGCTACATTTCTCAGGCTTCAAGAACAGGTCGTTCTCTTTCAATCGTTTGAGTACTTCTCGCACGACTTTTTGGTGTTGCTCTCTACTTCCATTCGTAAAGACCAAGATGTCATCGATATAAACGACCACTGTTTTGCCGTCTATTAAATCTCTGAATATCTCATTCATCATGGTCTGGAAAGTTGCTGGAGAGTTCGTCAACCCAAAATACATTACGGTTGGTTCATGGTGACCAAAAGGCGTTTTGAAAGCTGCCTTCCATTCATCTCCTTCTTTCATCCGAATATTATTGTACCCCCATCGTACATCCATCTTGGAGTACATCGTAGCACCAGTAAGGGCATCTATCAAGTCTTGAGATCTCGGTAGCGGATACGCGTTTTTAACCGTCTTCTCATTAAGCTTTCTATAGTCCATAACAGGTCTCAGTTTGCCATCTTTTTTGGCCACAAAGAAGAAAGGTGCTGCAACTGGAGATTGTGAATCTCTAATTCGTCCTAGTGCAGTCTCGGCTTTTAACCAATCTTTCAAAGTGTCCATCTCTTTTGGTGACAAAGGGTATGGTTTCGCATTCGGAGGAAGATCATTGTCGTCCTTAAGATCCACAGCATGGTCCCATTTCTTTCTTTCAGGGAATCGCTTGGACTCTTCTTCTGAGAACACTCCCAGGTAATCATGAAGCCAGTCTGGAACCATTTCTTCAACAGACTTCTTCTTCTTCGTAGCTTCTTCTGCTACCTTCTGCTCCGTGGCAACCGAGGCTTTATATCTAATCCATCTTTCAGGACTATCCTCGTCTTCTACCTCTTCACAGGTCGCCTTCTTCATTTCCATGTCTTCATCATCATCCTCTTCTGTGGGAATCAGATCCGGAACTACATCTGTTTGTTTTTGTATTTTTCTGTTTTCTCTATTTTTTTGTCTTTGTTCTTTTTTCGTAATACATTTAATCGGACACTGGGATAACGAAAACTGTCCTGCATTCCAGTCTATTTCTGGATTGTGATATCTTAACCAGTCGATGCCGATAATAACATCATCGTTTCCTAAGTCCGTAATCATGAAGGCTGCTTTGTCTTCTACATGATCACCGATCTTTAGACTTAGTTCGGCGAAATGAGTCATTGATCCAGCGGCATTTAAAGAACCATCTATGTTCTTTACCGGAATAGGCCTTAATAATTTACGGCATATTACATCATTCTTCTTCACAAACTTCTCATTGATAAATAATGTTGATGCACCGCAGTCCACAAGTGCTTTCACGTCTGCTTGTCGATTCTTTCCTTTCAAGGTAATCGGAATGTAAAAATGCTCTGATTTCGATCGCAAATATACTTCTGTTACATCCGAGAACGTAGATAAGATGGAGAAACGATTGTTCGGGTCCAAGTCCGCAGACTCTAACTCAGACCTCTCTAAAAACCCTTATCTCCTTTGGCTTTGACATAATCTTTAAACCATTGGGGCATCGAGTCTTCCTTTGGCACTTCAGTAGCCTTCACTTGCGCTTTTGGAGCGCCCTTGCAGTTTCTTGCCATATGGCCTTCTTCGCCACAACGGTAGCAATTGAAAGAGCCAGTCTTTCCTTGAGGTTTGGGAGCTCCTCTCTGCTTGTTGGCGTCGACGTCCATGGCGTTACTGTCTCTGGGACCAGCCCTTGGTTCGAAGTTTCTCGCGGCCCTGTTAGGGGTCCAGAAAGAAGTCTTCTTCTTCTCCGCATCTAACTCCTCGAAGTTTCGTCCTATTTGGATCGCATGCTCTATCAATTTCTGCATGTTGTCCTTGTCCTTGTAGGCGATGTGAGCGAGTTGTAATTTGACGCGATCTTGTAATCCTGCCCTATATTTCTGGCGTAGATCGTAGTCGGAGAATCTTGTGTGTGCAGCTTTTTGTTTAAAAGTAGCTGTGTACTCTGGGACGGTAGAGGATCCTTGTCTTAAGGAATCCAATTCCCGAACTGCCTTGCCTTCAAGGTCTTCTTGTGCCCACATGGCGGTGAAATCTTCATCCAACTTCTTCATAGTGAGAGTTCCAGTAGCGTGTTCCTCAATGTAGGACTGCGCCCATTTAGCAGCAGATCCTTTCATGAACTGAAAGCATGATGGAGATTCTTTGCCTTTCCGTGATGCTGGGCCATTGCGTCATATAGAGCGCTATTTGGGTTGCCCACATCTTGGCATCAATGGAATCTTTGTCTCCTGTGAATTCCGTGGGTTTAGCCATCTTGATTGAGGCTGTGGTAGAGGCGGCGGATGATCCGAGGGATGGGGAAGCGGTGAGTTTGTCAATCTCGGCTTGTTGCATCTGAATCCGTAGAGCTAGATCTTCGTTCTTGGTTTGTAGCTCGTCATTCTTGTTTTGCAAAGCCGTGACTTGGTTTTGCCACAGTGCATTGTTTGCGGCGATCTGCTCTTGTACATATTGTACAAACTCTTCGCTGCTACTCGGCATTCTTGGTGCGGTTGGTTCAGACATAGTACCAGTTGTTTTCTGGAACCCGATTTACTGATGTCTGTGAAGAGCTAGTCGTAACGGCTCTTCCGGAAGGGAAAGATGATGAAAAGGGAAGATGGGAAAGGAATACGTAATCTGGAAAACTGAAGCGGTCCCCGATATCTGATCGGATCTACCTCGTACTTCAGGGTCAAAGGGTCCTGGTAAAACCCAACTGACTCTTCCCTAGATACTGACTAAAAGAGATGTGTACGTAACAACTATACTCGCCAAGTGGGAAAACTAGAACGCCAAGGTGCTCTTCCAGCCGAAGCTTACAAGCGACCGAGTCTGGACTAGGAAATTCCTCTAAATACTCGGGTAGAGTAGCCTACGTATCGTACGAAGAAAGGTGATAGGTAAAAAGGAAATTATAGTAACGTTGAGCAGGCAGGGTCTTGGGCCAGCACTCAAAGTTGTAGTGACACGCCTAATGTCGTGAACACCTCCGTATACTGGCGGCTGCAATGTAAGGCAGGGCCTGGTATAGGACTACTAACTACGAAACGGATAGGTATGAATGCGCTCAAATGAGCAAAGGGGAGAGTGATAAAATCAAGGGTCGCAGCTGTTAAGCCGGGCAAAGTAAAACGTGTAATGGTTCTGCTTGATTGAAGATCGCGGAAATTCGCAAGATGCTCAGATCAAGGAGAAAAGATATGCAAGCGGTAGTGCGTAGAGTCGGAGTCCCCTATAGTTCAAACCTAATGTCACAACCCTTTAAACGAATTAACGCTGGGGCAGAGACTAGGACTCAAACGAAGGTTATCTAACAAAGAGGAAGGGATAGCAGGGACGTCTTAGGATTGCTAGCAATAAGCTAATACAAAAGAGGTTTGAACTGAAGAACTACTGACTACAACGAGCTACCTATATACATATATTGAAGCGGAGACTGAATCTGAATCTGAACTAACTAACCAATCATTAAATAGAAAAGGGAATCGTACGATGATCTAAATATAACTACACTATGATGTCATGGAACGTGTGATGGCTGTGCAAGGGTTCTCAAAGGTTCTAGAGTCACGTGACTTGATCGCTTGTGAAAGGAAGTCGAAATCGGGGATGTTGGAAATAGAAGTAGTAGGCGCTAACGGAATAGAGAAGTTCGGGTTAGGGTTTATGAATGTTATAGGTACAGACGCTGATTGAGCGCTAACAATGGGCGCTTGTGATGGGCGCTTAACGGGTGTCTTACGAGTGTTCAAGAAAGAATAATGATTTGTATTTGGAACTCGTGACATTAGCTTAAGTTGAAGGGCTACCGCTACTCCGGATATCCCAATAAGATTGTGTCCGGTGACACGCATGAAACCTGTTTTGTACATGGTCATGGCAAATTTATGATACATGTAACTCCTTACTATAATCTATGCACTTCCCCTGAATTTTCTATACCTTACTTCAATTTACTTTGGACATTTCTGAGCATGTATCACCAAGATATGACTTAGCGGTTCAAATTAAATACTTAACATACCCTTTATCCTTTCTATAATTCTTTATTTTATTTACCCCTATGACAAACATATGCCATGCCACTTCATTTGTATTTGTGTACTTAAAGCTGTGGTACCAAACAAGTTGACAATACAAATAAACAACTTTGGATTGGTAACCAAACAGATGAGTCACAATGAGTCATGTCTGCTATGACTCATACTGAGCCATCTTTCTTACTAACTCATTCTATGACATTCCATGACATTCTATAGTTCTTTCTCAATAATTCTGACACATTCTGGAATATTCTATAGTACATTAGTAATCAGTAGCACAGCCACTAGTCTAGTAGTATATAAGAGGGCTCATTTTCCCCTCTTTTGAAGTAATCAATTTGATTCCCAAGTATTAACAGAGTGAAGCACAGTTAGGGGAACGTAGGGGAACATTCTTTCACCCCTTAGATTCTTTGTCCCCATTATTTGAGTGAACATTCAAGTGAATATCAGGAGAAATATTAGCTTATTTAGCTCCATTGTTTTGACATTATACTTCACATTCTTCAGAAGTATCTGGCCACATTCTTGAGCCACATTTGATTACATAATCTTCAATTAGCACATTCTTAAAGCACATTCTTCAGAAGTATTTGGCCACATTCTTGAGCCAACTTTGATTCTATCGTTTTCAATCATTCTAGTTCTCTTTTAGACACAGGCAAAGTTCTGTGGGGAGAATTTCACGTATTATTCATCAATTAGGGTAGACACAAATAAGACCTACAATCTGTCAACAATATTAAGAGCTTGGCCACTTAAGACTACATCAAGAAGGTGTACTCTATTCTGGACTGCGTCATTACTCATTGTGAGATCCTGAGCAGCAGAGAGTTGGTTTCGAGGCCACATATTGGGACAATCCTGCTAGTGAATTTGTTCTCCATTGCTGAAGTATAAGTAAGGAATATCCAAGAGAGATATAGTATAGTTCTAGTTCATTGCATACAGCTGCAACACATTATTCAGAAGGTTATAGCACTATCTTGTGCTACTATTGGTTTCTATCGTTATTTGTTTCTATCATTTCTTTGCCCCTTTTACATCACTAGCATTCACTTGAAAAGTTCAACACACCTTGTCCCCCACGAACGACCACATCATCAACCGTTGGTAATTGTCTGAACCGTTGACCGTGGAGGATTGTGAAATTTGGAGAAGTTTTCTTGCCTTTCACATCCTAGTAAGACACTGGAAGCTGGCTTCGTGGCAGGTGCAGCATCATTAGGTGTGTCACCAGGCTGCATGGCTTCCTATATGACTATTGGGTCAGCCGGCAGTGAACAACATGAGGTCACTTACATATATAATGGCATCTAGGGAAACACCAGAACATGTCGATGTGCAGTAATCCTGAGACCCTGATGGAAAAGCCCAAAGGGCAATTGTCATGAGGCAGACTCCACAACTCATGCATGCTTCAGGCAGGTCAAATCTATTCAGCAGTTAGTGGGGGGTGAAAAAATTTCGCGCAATTGTGCATACCTGGAGAGAATCAACTCCAACTTGAAACTCCAGACTCCAGAGGGCCCAAAGGCTTGAAGCCAAGCACGTCTTCACCCTCAGGTGTAGTTGAATCAACTTGAATGATTGATGGAATCAAAGCTGGATCTCCATCAATAAGCACTTCCTGAGTCGTTGTTGTTATGTTGTATGGCTGAATTACTGATTATGATGGTTCTGGAAGTCACGATGAGTCCCTCATGAGCTGCGAAGGTCATTTCAAGGCTGTAGCCTGCAGCCTGCAGGTGATGTTGAAAGATAAGAGGCGCTGCATGGGAGTGGAAGAAATTTGGATATCAATATCTGGTTCAGGTGACTATTGCATCCGCTACGTCATATGTGTGACGCAAAGCGCATTGTAAGAAATTAATATTGATACAGTAGGTGCTGCAAATGCTACTATATCACAAAGTACACATACATGTACAAACTACTCCCTACAGGCTACAAGGTATCCGACAGTATCATGATCTAGCTTTTCTGGCGTGGAGCTGAAGTGGGTGCATAATGCAACAGGGAGTCATTTCATGGACTGAAGATCTGTTCCTCTCTGATAAACGGTATGTCCTTTTGAATATTGTGGAAGAAGAGGAACAGGAGCTGAAGCCTAAATCAAAAAAGTTCTTTCTCTAGCTTTCTAGAGGTGAACTATTTCTTTTTAATACCCGTTTTTTCACTTATTCACTTTATTTTCAGTAAAATTGATATCTTGTTATCCTCGACTTGGTTTTTCAACTTTTCGATCTCGTTTTCATACCCATCGTGTTTAATTCCGACTCAACTCTCTTATTTCGGCCTCGACAAACTTATAACCTCAAAAAAACGGACCCTCATTCTCTCAATTGACTGCCTATGTATTTTTATCACTTTTCTCATCTCGATTTTGTTATCAGTGTCTCGCTTCGCATGTTTATTCTGGCTTGTATTGATTTTTAGTGGTCTTATCTACTTCCAAAACTTACAATGCAGGCTTCCATGTTTGTTTGTAATGCTACAAGGATTGGGTGTAAAAAGTCAAGAAGTGATAGCTTTAGATACGAGTTACCAGTTCTGTAATTCAAGTCTTTTGCAGTCTGTAAAATTGTCCAAACTTCCTAAGCTTAAGAAAAATCAAAATTTCTGTCTAAGTGCTTCAGATAATCTCAAAAGAGCCCCAAGCACCAAGATATTAGTCTATCCCCAAGATATACTCGAAGGAGAGACTATAGCCGAGTGCTACGAGAGACTTACAAAATATCCAAAGCAAAATGAACCACAGAAACTTGAATTTTCAGAATCTATCTACCCAGAAGACTCAGACTTCGAACGTGATACCGATAGCGAGTCTGATGTCCTTATTTCGTGTGAACCTACTGACCAACCTGAGAACTCTCCAGTATTAACTATGTACAAAAGGGTTGATAAGAAAGTCAAGCCTGTTTCAGGAACCTTTCCTCAGGAAGCTTGCGTAGATCAACACTTTCCACATGACCCTCTCCGCAATTTAATCCCAATAACCCCGAATCCTCCCGAGTTTATTCCTAGTGGACAACTATCCCAAGAGCGTATGGATAGCCTAAAAATAAATCCACAAGGATTCCTTTGGCCCAAAGAGGAGAAACTTTTCAAACATATTATGAATCTAAACCAAAACACCCTTGCCTTTGAGGAAACCGATGTCCTGCATGATTTGGGAATCATGCATGGACATGACTACTAGGTATCCCCCTAAAAGACAAAGTCTGTTAGCTTAGTCCTCAGACTAGTCAACCCATACCTTGGTATCAAACCTTGGTCCAATAGTTTCAGTTTTCCCTCAGTGATTCATGAATCCACCATGTTTTGAAGAAAAGTCATATGTGAGATGGGAATCACATAATGATCTAGTTGATATGAGAAGCAAATTGAAGGTTAAGGTATTGCCTTTCCTTTGGCTTATTCACTTTGGCTAGAGAAACCCATAGAGAAAAGTTCAAAGCCTAACAAAAACCTATCTAAAAAGCCCGCGTATTGTGTACTATTATTTGTTCCATCATTTCTGAGTTGTCTTCTCTAGTGTTTCTTTACTTTACTTTTCTATTAGGATGCTCTGACTAATCAGATGCTTCATAAAATTGTACTGACAGGGTATGATGTCATAATGATGTCATGTTCCATGGAATTTGCTAGAACATTCCAATGACTCATAATGACTCATAGTGACTCAGAATGATGTCATTATCCCACCATGAATATTCTGGAATGTTCTTTTGCACCTGCTAGAACATTCTGCTCCAGTTTTTGGAATATTCTTCTCACATTCTGAAGTCATTACATCACCTTTTGCTTACATAATATTCCCACACAAAATGTATATAAGGAGAGCCCATTCTCCCCCAAAAAAATAGATCTCCCACTTGTTGCATTCAAGAACTCCCACTTGAGCAAATTGAACTCTCACCTAAGAAGCTTCAGTCTGAACAAATTGCTGCTTACAAAGCCCATTTCCTTTGTAAGAACTGTCCAGACAAGTGCAGGGAAAGTGTTTCCCTTGAGATTATGTAAGTTTCTCACGATAGAAACCCAGTTTTGTGAGACCAGTGTTCTCACCACGTAGTGTTTACTGACCAACACGAGCTTTGGTCATCGTTGTTATTTGTGAGACCAGTGTTCTCACCAGGTATTTGTATACTGACCAACACGAGCTTTGGTCATTGTTGTTATTTGTCATTGTTGTTATTTGTCATTGTTTTCTATTTGTCATTTGTTGTTATTTGTGAGACCAGCGTTCTCACCAGGTATTTGTATATTGACCAACACGAGCTTTGGTCCACGTAGTCACATTTGAGACCAGCTTCTCAACAGTTAACCGTATATTCAGGAAACCAGTTCAAGTGTCTAGACGGTATATCCTAGACAATCCCATAGTTTGAATCAGAGATAATAAAGCTCCGGCTAAGTTAATCTAACTGATTGGTTTAGTGAGCCTCCCAAGAACTCACACATTATCTACCACGAAAGAAGAAAAGTCATAGACCGTGTTAATCGAGGACTGGCAAGAAGTCTTATCCAGTGTAATTGTGGTGTCATTACATTCTTACACATTTTTATATAAGACCCTCGGTTATTAAGACAGCGCCACTTTTTCCACCACAAAAATACAGTTATGCCTTCCTGATGTCCTAATAGTTGGACAATGATGCACTCTGGAAGGAAGATTGCCCGACACAGAAAAAGTATCTAAGATTTTGAATTGGCCAATCCCCTCAACAGTCAAACAAGCACAAGGATTTATGGGACTTTGTGGGACAGTTTGTATCTGGATACTAGGATTTTCAGAGCTAGCTAAACCTATTACTCAGCTTTGGAAAAAGGATGCTCCTTTTATTTAGGGAGAGAAACAAGACTATGCATTTGAAACTTTGAAGGAATGTATATGTTCAGCACCAGCAATGAGAAGCATTGACTATACTTCTTCAAACCCCGTATACCTTTCAGTAGATTCCAGCTTCATAGCTGTAGGAATCATCCTCTCACAAATTGACGATGACGGAAAATGACGTCCAGCTCAATATGGTTCTCTACCGATGGGAGAAGCCGAATCACGCTATTCACAACCTAAGCTGGAACTTTATGGACTTTTCCGAGCCTTACGACATTATCGACTCCACATAATTGGAGTACAGAACCTTCACGTTGAAGTTGATGCCAAATATATTAAGGGCATGCTTAATAAGCCCGACCTTCAACCTAACACAACAATCAATAGATGGATTCAAGGAATCCTTCTTTTTGACTTTACACTCCACCACGTACCTGCCACCAGTTTTAAAGGCCCAGATGGCTTATCTAGACGCCCTCTAGCCTCAGATGAAGAGATCATTCCTGAAGATGACTCTTGGCTAGATGAAATAGCTTTGTTTGCATCTTTCACAACACCATCCACACTTCCGTACAGCTCAACTGAGCTACCATCCTCATTCTTGTCAGCTGCTGATCAAGAGCAGACACTGACAAACATCTACAAATTTCTCACAACCTTAGAAGCTCCAAGTTTTGATAGTACTGCAAAGTGTAGAAAATTCATTAAACAAACAACCAAGTTCTTCGTACAGAAGGGAAGGATGTATAAACATCTATTAGATAGACCTCCCTTACTCATAATATTCGAACCAGATAAGCGAATTTCTATACTCATGGGAGCACATGAAGATTTAGGGCACAAAGGTGTACAGTCCACCTTTGAGACAATTCAATACCAATTTTTCTGGCCTCACATGTATACTGACGTTAAACACCACATGCAGTCTTGTCATGAGTGTCAGATCCAAATCATTAAGAAAATGTATATTCCTATCACTGTCTCTACACCAGCTACAATTTTCACAAAGATTTATATTGACATACTCAAGATGCCAGCCAGGAGCAGTTTGAAGCATCTAGTATTAGCTCGAGATGATCTTTCACGATTCATAGAAGGTAGAGCATTGTGATCTGCATCTTCAAAAACTATGGCCAAGTTCTTCTGGGAAGACTTGTATTGCCGATATGGAGCCATAGGACAGATTGTCACAGATAATGGCTCCGAAGTCAAGGGGGCATTTCAGAAGTTACTTCAGCGAGTGGACATTCCACAGATTCAAATTTCACCCTACAATTCGCAAGCTAATGGGGTAGTTGAATGTGGACACTTCAATATCAGAGAAGCAATAGTAAAAAGTTGTGGAAAACATATCTCATGTTGGCCTGAGAAAGTTCCTCAGGCACTCTTTGCCGAAAATATAACCACAAGCTGTGCAACCGGATTCTCACCATTCTATCTCCTACATGGAGTACATCCTGTTCTACCTTTCAACCTTAGTGAAGCTACATTCCTTGTTGAAGGATTTCACAAGAATATGAATCCTGTTGATTTCCTCACGTTATGTATATGTCAAATCGAAAGAAGACCTGAAGACTTGAGACAAGCTGCAAAGACCTTGAAGAAGGCAAGATTCGAGTTCAAGCTTCAATTTGAACAGAAATATCACCTCAGAATGCATAAGAAATCATTTGATCCTGGTGATCTTGTCTTAGTCTGTTATACCCAGATTGAGCAAGAATTAAGTCGCAAAACAAAGCCACGATACTTAGGACCCTTTGTTGTTGAGAGACAAATGAAAGGAGGATCTTACATATTAAAAGAAATGAATGGAACTCTGTCTAGACGTGGTGTAGCTGCCTTTAGACTAATTCCATATATCAGTTGAAGTGATCCTGCCTTACGCGAAATTGCTGATACCCTTGTCGACGCTAACACTCTGAGGAAAATTTATCATCATCTGACTCCGATTTCCCCTCTTTCTCTCTCTCTCTCTCTCTCTCTCTCTCTATCTCTCTCAGGACAAGTGACATTTTTATTATTATTATTATTATTATTATGAAACATGAATGGTAAAGACCACACATATCAAGCAGGATGGCAGGATGAAATTTCCAGTTTCTTTGATATTCTTTTGGAGGATTGTAATAAGCTCCATGAGGATTTCATATTCCATGACATCAGTATTCACTATAGACAAATGTTATACTACTGGGACAGAAGCCACCAGGAAGTATTGTTTCAACATGCGGAGTATATTTTGAGTTTTTTAGAATTCTGGAGGAATGTTTTCACCTTGCAGATCCCGAGAACAGATGGAGAGGAGAGAGACTGGATTAACATACATGACACACACCTCAACTGAGGACAGTTGCAATTTCTCGTGCTGGGTGGATGTCATGCATGGTATATGACTCATACCATGACATATACACAGCAGGAGTAATAAGGAAGGTATAATACACCAGACTGTATCCTATCACCAAGTTACCCCATCATTTTCCCTTAGTTATTAGCTAGTACTTTCACTTTCAAACTTCACTTCCATTTTTTCCATGTATTTCTATTTTGTTCCATGGGATTCTATCTCTTTCCATTTTTTCTAGGCATATTTATCCATCAGACTTGCTCTCCAGCCACAAAGCATGTTTGTAAGCTTATCATGTGACTGGTTAATAATCTGATTTGTAAGGATTCAACTTGACTCATCATGTTTTTGTCATGATTTGTCATGCTTTGTAAGATTTACGACTGTATTTGTAAGCTACTTAGTAAGAAGGCTGATTCAGCTCACTCAAAAGATTGGTTTGTAAGCATGTTCTTACTAATCCATGGGATGACTCATGTCTTTTATTCATCTTTCTTTGTAATATTACATTATATTAATAAGCTAGTTAGTAAATAAGCTAACTCAACACACCAAAAGGATTGATTTGTAAGAATGTTCTTACCACTGGCAATCCATGTGCTGAATCATGCTTAGTAAGATGGCCTCCAAAAAGGTATAAAAGGAGCCCATTTTGCCACTGTCAATCTAAGCTTCCCACTTTAAACCCTATTCTCAAATCAAGTGAGATTACCTAAGAAATAAAGTGCAGGCAAAACTAGTGCCTTGAAGTAAGACTAAGAAATATCTATCTGAGTTATATACTACCTTACAGGGGCTGACTATATAACAAACTAACCTTCTAAACTTAAACTAAACTTCACTCATACAAATAACCTCTCTCTTTTACAGGAAGGGAGATACAAGCTAAGAGAACTACTTCACACTGAGGCAAACTTTCATAGGGTGAAATAAACCTATTCAATTGACAAAGGCCTCAAAGCAAACCCACAGAGAGAAAACAAGAAGGGGACATTTTTAAGTAAACCCTCCCAAGAACTCACACATTATCTACCATGAAAACTAGAAAAGTCATAGATTGTGTACTTAAGGACTGGCAAGAAGTCTTATCCTATATAGTTGTGCTGTCACTATATACGTGTTGTATATAAGACCTTTAAGTAAGAGGACACCATACATTGGTATCATGTGGGATTTGGTACAGGACAAAGTGTTTCTGGATGATGAGAAGAAGCAAAAGTATCTGTGGGCCATTGAAACCTGGGAAGATTGATGCATGTATGCACTTAATGACATTCAACAGCTATATGGCAAGTTATTAGACACTACACTTGTCATTCCAAGAGGATATGCATACCTTATGTCTTTGGAAGCCATGTTGTGCCTCACCTTTGAAAAACCTTTTCTCCCACGATGCCCCATCAAAGGCCTTGCTGCAGACCTTGACTGGTGGAAGAAAATACTTCAGAGTCCTTTTGTTGGTTGCCCCATCCCAAGACCCCCCACTCTGCACGACCCAGAGGCATATTCAGACACTAGTGCCAGCTTCAGAATCGCTGTGGGTATCACAACCTGGCAGGCACATATAAGAAAAGTGCTCAGCCAGTATAAGTGAGTCTCAGCTCTGCCTAGCTGCTATACTCACAGAATGCAAGAATGTTCGACCCTAAAGGGGAAGTAAAGAAAGCAAGGATCCACGGAATGATGCTGAACAACCCTGGTGAATGGCGGTGAAAGCGCGAGAAAGTGCGCGCGGGAAAGCGAAGTGCGAAAGTGCGCGAAGCGCAGGAAGGTAGTGCAAGCGGTGCACAAGTGTAGGAGACTGATACTGAGACTGATAAGAGGTAAAGCGCGGATCTAGACGGATACTGATAGTGCCACTAGCTATAGACTGATGCTAGGGCCTCAAGACGATGATGGACACATGCATTGCATGGAACTAACTGGTGATAGATACTGAGTGGTAGGAAGGTGGTGGTAGCAAGCTAAGGTGCAAAAGTTGGGTGTAAAAACAAACATGAGAGTATGTAAGTTCTACCTAAGTGCTCTCCCAGGGCTCGGAGCCGAATAGGGAGCGCTCTAAGTATGTAAGTGAGGTAAAGTGATGTAAGGTAAGGGTCCATGATGAAATGGGAAGTGTAATATGCCAAATATAGTCCGATAACAAAAAGGGACATACCAAGGGACTGGTTGGACGATGGATGGATGCTCCTGGATGATGCGTGACGCAGTGCGCTTAAGCATGAGAAAGCGTGCAAGGCGCGCGCACGGGAATACTGCGCGTTGTGCAGGAAAGTGTTGCGCCTATGGCGCGTTTCGCAGGAAGTGGTGCGCTCCATGGTGGAAGTCATAGTGGATGATGGTGCAAGTTGTGCCATGATGGCCAGTTGTCAGAATTCGTAAAATGAGCCCATATGAGCCCACAGAAATGCAAGTCTCTACATCGCTATTATTATCAGCACCAGATGGAGAGCATGGTGTCTCCAAAAGGGATGGCAAACCCTCCAAGGTACTAAGGATATTGGCTGGGCAGAAGTGGTTGGATTTGAGTTCCTCATTTAATACCTTATCAATATAAAAGGATCAGAACAGAACTTCCAGGTATACGGAGACAATCAAGGAGTCATTGAAGGTTGGAGGAATGGACACAGCAGAAACAATGCAGTCAACTCAATATCCAAATGAATCTTCTCTAATATTTACAATTCCACAGCACCTTACTCATTCCACCCTGCATACATTGCAAGCAAAGCAAACCCAGCCAATGACCCATCAAGAGGTATCTACAGTAGCACAGAACTCTTGCTCCCAACCCTCCCTATCCCCATTGGGTTATGACCTTTCCTCATTGACCCTTTTGTCATCTCAACAGACCCAGCAGAATATAGCACGGACAGGGCAGCTTCAGTCATTGATGAGAGTGCTTCTTTTGATGATTCCAATAGCATCAATAGAAATGATGCCGAGGTTAACACAGACTCACTCTATCACATCAGAGAACAGCAGCAATGTTATCACCAATAAGAACTATTTTAACATGAGCCTACCCTCAGAGCTATTAGCAAAACTACAACCCTATGGAACAGGTCTAATACCTATCCCATCATAACTATGACTGCACTGCCTGGTGTGGGAAAGGTTGAGACTCTGGTTCCCCTCAGAGACTAGGATAGCAAGAGGTCGAGATGGAAGGTTTCTAGCAATTACTGATAAAGATCTGGAGAGGGTATTATCAGTGACGAATCTATCATGGACTCCTAGCATGAGAGAATGCTATGGAGCAGGCCTCTTGGTATTTCACATCTTCTGTGATGGACAAATCATCCCAGAAGAACAATGCTGTCCAGTAGATACATGGACCATGTTGAACTTTGTATCAAGCTGCGCTAGATCATATTCAGGGAAGACCTTAGCAAACTATGTCTATGCAGTGAAGGCATGGCATACCTTACATAGCCAGCCATGGAATATTCAACAGGATGAATTGAAGGCAGTCTTGGATGGAGCCATAGAACTCACTCCAGATACCTCAAAGCGCACCAAATACAAACTATTCACTCCAAAACTCATCCTTGAAATTTGTTCTCAACTCAATCTATCAGCCTCACTGGATGCAGCAGTATATGCCTGCTTCACAAGTTCCTTTGATGTGCTTTGTCACCTGGGAGAACTCATCATTAATGTTATGAAAGCTTTCGATCCAAAAAAGCATATCAAATGTTTGGATGTCGTGATAGATGTAGAAGATAGACATGGACTTCAGGTAACCAAGATCTTTCTACCTTGTACCAAGACATCTGCAACTGGTGAGGGAGTATACCGGGCACGTCAAGAGAACCACACAGACCCAAAAATTGCCCTACTTAACCATTTCACAATCAACGATCCACCTTCTAATAGTCACTTATTTGCCTGAAGACATACCAAAGGCCTAAGACCCTTGACCAGGATGGAATTCTGGAAATGGATTAGCAGTATAGTGAAGAGAGCAAGATTAGGTGACTTGAAAAGCCATGGCCTATGCAGTATAGTGAAGAGAGCAAGATTAGGTGACTTGAAAGGCCATGGCCTATGCATGGGATGAACCCTCAAATATCTGCTGTGCAGAATCCCATTCAATGTAGTGAAATCAATGGGACAATGATCAAGCGAAGCCTTTACACTTTATCTGCATGAACATGCACTAATATTAGTGCTGTACTTACAAGAGTCATTGGTGCTACATCCCTTCATTTGTTATACCATGCCTGCAACACATTAGAGAGGTAAGCCTATTCATTATGCCCTTCTCCTTCGAATATGGGAGTCCATGCTGCACCTGACGTGTTGTAGGGCTCCTGCTCTATTTTTGGGAATCACGGCTCATCATGGACTTTCTCTGCAGGATCAAAACAATATTTCAGGTCACAAACCCTTCGGGTTTGAGCCCAAATAGCCTCACATTACCATTGATACTATTTGTACTGAATCAGATGTTATTTCCGACCAATAGAATCTGATTCCTTGCTTGCTAACACGAAAAGTGTACAGTTACACATAGAACTGACAACACATTTTAACAGCACCATCATGGAGCCCAGCATCTTTGAATTGCTGAAAACTTCCAGCGAAGAATGTGCCTTTATATTTAGTAGGTATTTGCACACATGATAATAGAATGAAATGTTCACCAATACATAACAGTCGAGCATCACTCTCAAGCAACCACTCACATTCACATTGTATCAAACAAGCTAATGAATGCTCAATTTGAAACAAACAGTGATCAGATAATATACATGCAGTCACCTTCAATCATAACAATGAATACATTGTATGATGATCATTCAGAATTTAGCCATGCATATACCAGCTATGACATTGACTTTGAGGAGCTGAAATGTTGACAGGTACTGCCAAACTTATCATGACCTATCCCCAGACATCTGTTGTGTATGCAGACTCACTCAGGCTTGGATTGGCCAAAGACTTAGTACAGGTTGCTGCAACAGTCAAGAAGAGAAGAGCATCATAGTGAGGCCAAAGAACAACAAAGAGAACTCATTTACCAGGTGTATGCATGTACAAATAAGATGTTGTTGTAAGTGAATGTTGCAATTCAATACATCTCTTGGTTGCTGAAGACACAACAGTCAAAAAATTGAATTGGTTGAGAGCACAACTGTAGCGCCAAAGAACAACAAACAAAACTCGGGGGGAAAACATGTACAAACAATGCCGGGCGATTTCGAAAATAAAATCGGAGCAAGGTCCAGGGCGAACCCTAGTGATAAAGTAATGTATGCACTACAGCGAGCGATGACAACAATGATGATTCAACACTCCCGTCATTTGCCTGTCACATAGTACTGCCTGCAGGGAAACGTGTGTCGGGTAGCATGCCTTTAAATTGATTTATAGGCGGTGGCAACAAATATCCGTACATGCATGTCGAGATCTGTCCAACGTCTGCCAACAGACTTGTGTTGTGTGAACACGCCACCTAATAAATCCTTGATCGGAGCTTTTATTCGTTCATGTCAACTTCCAGTATCCCCCCATGGTTGTCCGCCTGCCAGTGTTCTATACATGATACATCTCAGCGCGCGTCAATAAACTCACGGTTTACTGCTGGTGGTTCTTCGTTCCCAACATCAATGCATCACGCGCTATTCCATTCGTAATTGAACACCGGTAATATTAACGCCTAGCTCAATTCGTCAGATACATTGATGTTCTTACTCGAAGCGGTGCGCCTTCCCGTCAGGCACGTACATAACCTTCTCTAGCTAGGGTCAACCCTTCTTATAGTTCGATGCATAAATCATTTCCGTTTCTTGCCTCTCACTTACTATCGGGTTGCCTCTGGGTGTATAGGCACTACCATGTACTTCCTCCCTTGGGTGTCGTTGTTTTTCAGCATCCTTTGGGCCTCCGCGGTAGCTGCCATCCCATCACCCACTTATAAGAGGGCTTCCAGTCCTTTTGTGAGCACCAGTGGCCCTGACTTTGTGGTGAACGGGAGGTATGGATTAATCTCTGTTGGATGCGAACCCGTAGTAATCATCTTTAATCAGTTTATTGAAGTACATCGGTACTAACGCTTATTGGCTACCTACGCTAAACACGAACGAAGATATATGGAACACGCTTGGGAACATATCAGCTCTCGGCATCAAGGTCATCAGATTGTGGGCATTCAACGGTATCTATCACTGTTTTGCTCTTTAGATGCAAATGATCGTTGATCCCATAAACCACGGTCAGATGTGGACACCATTCCCGTGAATGGTACTTGGCTACAGCTTATCAAGGATGGTACCGTTTCCGTCAACGATGGGCCGAACGGCCTCCAGAAGCTTGACACTGTCATCCAAATGGCCGAGCAACGAGGACTATACGTCATTCTATCTCTTACGAACAACTGGGACCCTTTCGTGAACTCGAGCGCCGTCACGAACAGCTCCATTCCTCGCAATTATCTATCCAACAATTACGGTTGGTCTTAATCGAACTCTTAACCCCTGCATCGTTTTGATCATGATTTTAGGTGGCATGGATCTATATGTTCAACAATTCGGCCTCCAAACTCATGACCAGTTCTATACCAACCCGTCAATATTAACGTCTTTCATGAATTACACAACGCAAGTGGTCTCCCGCTACGTGAATAGTCCATCGGTCTTCAGTTATGAATTGGCGAATGACCCCAGGTACGTGATGGCTGATATTGCGGAGCTGCTCAACTTAATACACTTTATTCAGATGCAACTCTACATTGCCAGCATCTCCTACCTGCACGACTGAAACGATCACGACCTGGCATGCGACGGTAGCTGCGCACATCCGCAGCATTGATCCAAACCACCTCATCTCTTCGGGGTATGTCACAATATCAATCACAGCCATAGACACTGTTTGACGGCTGATCTAGTGTCGGAGGATATATGTGTACAGATTGTCCGAAATTATACCCTCTGACCCCATCGCCAGCGCCTCCTGCCCCATCGCCGGCTCCTGGAAAAAAGAAGCGCAGCCAAGGAAAACCCGTAACCAAGGAGCAAATCCTTCGAGAACGATCGGAGAGGAGACGCCGCAACAGGGAAACTGCGAAACGTGCGGGAACTCTGGTGGAAGACGGCGTGCGAATAAGAGGGCGGTGGGTTTCGACAGGTAAGTCAAACATATCGCAGCAGTTCCTTGGCTGATTATGTTTGACAGCTACCAAGAGGCAACAGACTTCGACTACAGGGTCAATGTATGACGGTTCATACGGCGTCGACAGTCAAGACATCTCGAACATTCCAGATATTGGGTTCTCTTCCTTCCAGTTATTCCCCGATCAGCAATCATATGGTCCTGATGACCCGAACGTTGCGCCTTGGCAAAGTGTAGAGCAAAACGGTGCCCAGTGGATCACCAATCAGGCCCAAAGTGCCTCTGCGTGAGCATCTTGTCATTGTCCAATGCATCGGATGTCTGATATCTATCTCAGCGTCGGGAAACCTGCGGTACTCACTGGCTTTGGTCTAGTCACGCAAAGCAATGCTCCTTACTTCGTGCCATTTAACTCTACGGTTGCTCCATTTGCTACTGACGGTCGTGAGAAGCCTTCTGCGACAAGTCATGCTTAACTAATTTATTTTCTCAGAGTCGGGGATTACGTTAGGTGCCCGCAGGCTACTGAAACGACAATCAACCACGAGTTATGGTGTGACCAGCCAACAGCAAGCAAGCACTTACACGTCATGGATTAATAGTGCGTTCTTCAATATCACCCTTGGTATCTTTTCCGGCCTTACAAATCTTTGATTAGCTGGTATTGCTGCGGGACTCAACGGCATAGTCCAGTACCAGTGGGGTCAGTCCGGCCTTACAACTGAACCTGGTACTACCGTTACCCCCACTACTACCACTGGAGAAACGTCTACGCCGAGTAGCCCAGGAGAGGTACCCACTCCCCAAGAAACCACTGGCGAGTCCCCCAATGATGGTTACTCTATGTTCGTGGTCCGGCCATTTTATTCTGACATGTACTGACCTGTTCGCAGTACTGGCTCCACTACTGATCAACAAATCCTTGGGAGCGCGTCCCAGTCCATTGCCGCGGACTGAAAGACACTTGACCTCATATTTGAACGAACGCTACATGACTTGCTCCCGGAATCAATGGACATGTGTCACATTGTTGTACAATCTGGTGATGAAATCGCGCTACCCTTCTTGGACATCTGTGCGGACTTCCGGTACAATTGTTTTTACAAATGTGTAACTTCATATACGTATATACTACTGAGGTATCGCGAGTAGAAGTTGTTCTTGTAACGTAGTGATTTTATATATTGTTGTGACTCGATTAGATCCGGTTTGCAACTTCAATTGAGTCAGTTCTATGAGCCATCATGAGCTCACAGACACGATCGGTCACTGATTATCAGAAGAAGCAACAAAAGATGCTGTATATAAATATGTTGTACATGTAATTGCAAGTCCAATAGCAGCGGTGGTACGCCGGGTGGATCACATTGCACCATCAAGAACCCCAGTGCGGGCAAATCAGTGAATCAGGAGCTATCAACTTGCCGCTAGAGTCCACATGGGTTTGCACTGACTTGTTCCAGACTCCAAGGTATAGAATTGACAATACGTAATTGCCGCACTCTGAATCAAACTTTGACAAAATCATGATCAAACTTCTGAACTTCTTACGGATCTGTCCGGATCCGTCTGTACACGACTTGTCAGTTCTCAACGTAACATGTAACATTGTGTCATACAATGAGCTGACTTGTTACAACACTCTCAAACACGTCAATTTAGCGATCTCCCAGCCCGCACGAATGGCGGGAAGTGCGTGGATGAATTCAAATGTGACTCACGTGCGTGCACTTCTTCGAACCTCACTATTGTCGGTTACACAGATTCGAGCTACATTTCAACTGCTTTAGGCTGTCCACTTGTTTCCCTGTGTCCAGATCCAACACTCGAAGACTCTTGTCGTGGGAGCCAGTAACAAGGAGACGGGTACCACAGATGAAAGCTACCTTGTTCACCTATTTCCCAGGCGTCAGTTCGAGTCTGTGAGGCATTTCCTTCCGAATTGGCGCTTGGGACGCTACGTTGTGAGTGCCAGTGATGGCCGCCATTGAATCTTTTCCGGTATCTCAGTTAGCAGAGCGTCACGTCGCATGTCAGCCTTGCTGTAAATACGTGGCATCCCGCATGCAAGTTAGTGTTTCAGGTGGTCGCTTGTAATGTGCTTCGCCATGTTGCGGCTGATTCTATTTCTCATCCCATCAGTCTCTTCCCGCATTGAGCTTGTACTGTTAGGTGACCACATGAATGCAACGAATCATCGGCTTGGTGTCTATGGTAATATCGTAATCTCAGCCTGAGGGAGAAGCAGCTTTTAGTTCCTACCGGCATCATTGGCTGGCAACTACCCTCTTGGTATGCTGAATTACACGACTTCTCCTGACCACTATAAGTTGATTCCATCTACAGGTTGTCATGCGCAAGTATGGCCACCATACGAATGCGCAGCTCTACATGTAGGCTGGCTCATATACGCGCGAGATTGTGCATACAAGCTGTCATCGATACAGGCCGTACGGCCTATCATTGAGCATGACAGGACACTACTGTTACACGCATTCTCATCGAAGACCACCACTAACATCAGATTCTTCCTGTGTTTGCGCGCTCTGTACCGCTGCGCGAGCTGGTACATGTGGGACTGATTCGCGGTTCATGACAGTGGACACTACGGTTAGCTACTGCCATTCTTGCCTGCACAACCGGCTACCTCGTCAGGCAGACCTTACCCGTTTGGCATATTTAGCTTGAACTCATCGATTTATCTTCACTATTCTTGGCCAAGTGGTTGACAGATTCAAGATCTGTTCGTGCATATTCGAAACCTGCTTACAATAGTTTTCTCTATGATCGCACCTTGGGCATGAGCTCATGGAGAGGTCCTCGAACGTTAACCATAAGACTTATGGCCAAGTTGTTAACAGATTCCAAGTCTGTTCCTCTTGGATGGTGTGGGTTCGAAACCTGCCGACAATATTTTTTCTCTATAATCTGCATGTTGCGTATCACAGTACATTCACTGGGCAGTGGGAGCAGCATCGAATTGCGTGTGTCGTTAAATACTCAGTACATGTGGTGATATGTACTCTAACATAAAAGAAAGCCTAAAGCCTAGCGGGTCCCTGGAGCTGGAAGCAGACGAATTTCGTCCAGGTGAGAACTGCAAAGTAGCCGATGCCTGGAACACGTTCAACGTCCAACGGGAAAGGGGGTGCGTTACCAGTAGCTGCGCTGATACTTCCAGTCTGCATGGTTACTGGGGTAGCTCCGCTGATAACATTGGATGTTCCTGCTAGTGGTGTGCTGCTGCTTGAGGCACCAGCGTAAGCTTACTGGCGAGGAGGAGGACGTGGTGGCTGCGCCAACTTATGCCTTTTCCACTGTGGGCATTAGCGGTGCGCTACAAGACAATATCAGCGTCACAAGATGGATATCGAAAAATTGGGAAACTTACATATTTGCCTCGCGTCGCTACGACGTCCACAAGGGGAATCCTGCGTGGGCAAGGAGGATGGCCTTTTGGAGCAGAGGAGTGAAAAAAGAAATGTTCTTAATTCCGGACCTTTTGGTGTGGCGAGTAGTAGCAACGCAGCTGTTGTGTCCAAGTGGAGAATGTGGATCAAACTGTCAAAGGATGGTGAGACGTGTACCGACACTACTGTACCATATGCAACTCTCGCAGAAGAACTCCTGATTATTGTATTCGACGGTTGGCACATTGACAATGTCGTACACATGGATTGAGTATCCTGTAGGAGATGCAACTTAGTGCCTACTCACCTTAGTGCGCGCAAGTGACCACTCCCTTATCGACGCTCCTGCTAACTGAGACACGGGAAAAGGTTCAATGGCGGCCACCACTGGCACTCACAAAGTAGCATCCCAAGCGCCAACTCGGAAGGAAATGCCTCACAGAGTCACAGACTCGAACTGACGCTTAAGCATTTTGAAAAATAGGTGAAGGAGGGAGCTTTCATCCGTGGTACACCTCTCCTTGTTACTGGCTCCCACGTCTTCGGGTGTGGGATCTGGACACAGGGAAACAAGTGGGCCCACGCAGCCCGGAGTAGTTGAAATGTAGCTCGAATGATTCGAATCTGTGTAACCGACAATAATGATGTGCACGCACGTGAGTCACATTCAAATTCATCCATGCACTTCTCACCATTCGTACAGCCCGGCCTCAGCTTCGTATAGCTGCAGATGCGTTTGGGCTCTTGCCTGTCCTTCTTGTGCACCAGGCTGACCGGCCTTCTCATCCTCTATTGAAGGTGTACATTTTGGTGCTCGCCTGCCCATGGATTCAAATGTGTGGACCTTGTCGATTCTAAACTACATGTTTGCACTCATGACTTATGAGGATGTCTCTGAAATTCCCAGTCCAGGTCAAATATGTGCAGGTTGTAGCTCAATTGATACCCACGTAGTTTGTTAATGTACTAGCCTGAGCTAGTGTCGTACCTTCACATTACGATGACTTGGCTTGAGTGAGCCGGACGGACCCGGAAATTTGAATTCCCAGACGTCACGCGTCACGCACTACTCGTCACAGTGAGTGGTGCGTCACGTGTAGAGCGACACTACGCGTCCATCTTAAGACTTCCTTGCCACCATCTGCGAGTTCGGTGTTCATGAAGTTCTTTATCGACAATTTACCTGTTTGTATCCTTATATTTGATGGATATTAGAAAGGAATCGTGATACTGAATTCCTTTGCTTCAGATTATCTTCCCTTACGACCGAATTTACCCTGGTTCGTGCATTCAAATGCCAGCCATACTTAACGCTGAATCTGTTACCTGCAGAACAATATGCGTACATGTGTGATCTCAAACGAACCCTGGATGCAACAGTACAGCACACGTGATATTGTTCTGGACCTGCTATTCTGACTGCTTTCCTCTAGGGGCACTGCGTTCTGGAGATGCCTTCAGGAACAGGGAAAACCGTTTCACTGCTGTCTCTAATTGTGTCATATCAACAGGTACGTTTCCAAGCTTGCATCGTAGTATATTTTTGAGCGCTGCTCGCTAGTTTTACCCCACGAAACGGAAACTTATCTATTGCTCACGGACGGTTCCGGAGATCGAGAAAGCATTGGCCGAGCTGAAACGTCTCATGGCATACCGGATCAAGTTTGCGGAGACTCCAGAACAGAAAGCAAAAGAAGAAAGTTTTATGGGACTCGGACTCACGAGTAGGAAGAATCTATGCATACACCCAGATGTGAGTACACATTACAATGAACATGAAAGAGCCCGTTCCACAGCTTACTTTTCTCGGTGTGGTACCTTTCTAGGTCTCTAAGGAGAAGAAGGGCAAGATAGTTGACGCCCGTTGTCGAGACCTCACCAATTCTGCCACATGTGAGAAAGGTCGCGCAGACCCAGGTTCAGTCGAATTGTGTGATTGGCATGAGGTGAGACAGTGAAATTTACATTAATTGTTCCATGGGTGTTGAGCCATCTTAGAACCTGGGTAAAGGCGAACCTGGGTCCTTAATACCCTCTGGCATATGGACACTAGCCGATGTTCTTCAGCACGGGCGTGAAAATAAGACATGTCCATACTTCACAGTTCGGCGAATGGTGAGTGACGTCAATATCATCCAGTAACCCTCATCAACTGTCCAAGATGCCGTTCGTGGATGTCATCATCTACTCATTTCACTATCTGCTTGATCCCAAAGTTGCCGAACAAGTTTCCAAGGAACTTTCAAAAGATGCCATCGTTGTTTTTGATGAAGCCCACAATATTGGTAGGACCCCTTGTCGAATAACTGTTTGATTTCTCTACAATTCATTGCAGACAATGTGTGCATCGAGTCATTGAGCATTGACTTGACCCGACCGATGTTAGATTCAGCTGCTCGCAGTGTCGTGAAATTGGGCGAAAAAATAGAAGAGTCGGTGTTTTATATATCATTGTGATCGTAGCACTCAAGCATATTCTTTCTAGGATCAAGAAAACGGACGCGGCCAAACTACAGGACGAGTATGCGAAACTTGTCGAGGGGCTACAGGAGTCAGCGGCTGATGCTGCTGACGAAGACGCATTCATGGCTAATCCAGGTTCGTCGAGAAAGAAAGCAACCTTCAATTATACTGAGATTTCCAGGAAAGTTTTGCCAGACGACCTCCTCACAGAAGCTGTTCCAGGAAACATCAGAAAAGCCGAACATTTTGTGGCATTTTTGAAGCGATTCGTGGAGTATCTCAAGGTTTTCAGTTTGACACCCATGCGGCACACTTCGCTGACAGTTACCGTAGACCAGAATGCGCGTTTTGCATGTCGTTGCCGAAACGCCATTGTCGTTCCTACAGCACTTGAAAGATATCACTTATATTGAGCGGCGACCATTACGGCAAGTGTTGTTTTCTTTCTACCAGTATTCTCTAATGTCAGCCTTCAGGTTTTGTGCAGAGCGACTACAGTCGATGATCCGTACATTGGAACTGAATCGGCTAGATGAGTACTCAGCATTGCAGAAGGTCGCAAGTTTTGCAACGCTCGTTGCAACTTACGAAAAGGGTCTGAATACGAATTCTCATTAATATCTATATATTAACTCCGTTGCAGGGTTTCTTCTTATTCTTGAACCATTCGAAACCGATAACGCGACCGTTCCTAACCCCATCTTCCACTTCACGTGAGAGTTTGGTTGCGTATTCCGAAATTTATTGCCTACTCAGCATTAATTTCAGATGCCTAGACCCGTCGCTCGCGATCAAACCCGTATTCGAACATTTCAGTAGCGTCGTAATTACTTCAGGAACCATATCCCCGTTAGACATGTATCCAAAGATGCTGCAATTCACCCCCGTCGTGCAAGAAACATATCCCATGACGCTCACACGCAATGCTTTCTTACCGTTGGTGAGTTGTCTCGCTAGTCTTTGTGCTATTGTCCACTGAAAAGTAGTCAAGGTCATCACGCGAGGAAGTGACCAAGTTGCTATCAGTTCACGTTTCGAAGTCAGAAACGACCCTGCCGTAGTTCGCAACTTTGGAAGCATTCTCATTGAGTACAGCAAGATCGTACCGGACGGCATTGTAGCTTTCTTCCCTAGTTACCTTTACATGGAGTCCATCGTCGCAGCTTGGAATGATATGGTAAATCCATGTGCCCCAAGAGATGAAACTACATTCATCATTTTCTTAGGGTATTCTCAACGAGGTCTGGAAGAACAAGTTAATATTTGTGGAAACGCCAGATGCAAACGAGACGAGCATCGCTTTGGAAAACTATCGCCGAGTGAGAAATGCTTATGGCACAAAAATGTTCGGCCGCTCACTGAATTACTGCAGGCTTGCGATAATGGTCGAGGAGCTGTTCTTCTGTCTGTCGCGCGTGGCAAAGTGTCAGAGGGTATCGATTTTGATCACAACTATGGGAGAGCTGTGATCATGTTTGGGTTTGTGATTAAATTCATAGATCAGAGTCAGCAACTGATAAAATCGCAAATAGGGTGCCATATCAATACACGGAGAGCCGGATATTAAAAGCACGGTTGGAGTATTTGCGTGATGCATACCGTATAAGAGAATCTGAGTTCCTTGGTTTTGATGCTATGCGCAACGCCGCTCAATGTGTCGGACGTGTCCTGCGAGGTAAGACTGATTGGGGTCTGATGGTATTCGCGGACAAGGTTAGTTATCTTTTGCAAACAATCGTTTGACTAACTTGCTAATCGTGACAGCGTTTTGCTCGTGCCGACAAACGGGCCAAGTTACCCTCGGTGGATAAATCAATATATCACGGAGGTTGCTTCTAATCTTTCCACGGACATGGCCTTGACACTTTCCAAGCTCTTCATGCGCACAATCTCGCAGAATCCGAACGAAAATCAGACTGGTGTATCGTTATGGACACTGGAAGATATAGAGAAAGCACAAGCAAAACAGAAGGAACAAGCATCTGCTCATGGAGCAACAACAAGAGCAGCAAGATGACATGGACATCGACTATGGAGACGGTGGGATTGATGATGACGTGTTGTTGGGCTTGGATGTGTAGTTATACATAGTAGAGATAAATTTTTAGTGAAGGGAATCCTTGAAATCATCGAGGCGGATATGAACACTAAACCTAACTGATAGAAGAATACATTAGGTGATCCAAGACGTGATATATATATACAGAGTGAGGTTAGACGACTAGTGGTGAGGTATGTCGGATTGATTGCATCCTGTCATGGTGGGCATTGTGGACATTTTCCCGGTTGCTGTGAAGATTACGGATCAACACTAGACCAAATTTAAATGAGGAATGCATACTTCTAGTGTGATCAGCCGCTGAGGTTGACTGGAGAATAACAATAAGCGACACAAAGCTTCGCGGGAGCAAAAAAAAGCTATTATGATGGTGGCTTACCTATAATACCGACGGCAATTGCATGGTCTCCCCTGTGATCCGCACGTGGTCGGATGACTGGTACTGAGCTTGCAGTCTCGTGTAAAACAATCAATGTAAGTGTCGCCTTGGAATGTGAGATGGCCGCATGCCGTATTTTTCGTGAATCGCAGCTGTCGATAGCACATCTAATATATAGGATAAAGGGCTATTTCAGTTTGATATGATAAAGAAGTTTGAATGTGGACTTACACTTCGTCGGCGGAGGTAGGACAACGCTAATAAGCAAGCGACAAGTTTTGAGTTTACCAAAGGCACTGCTTTTTATGACTTCGTGAGATCTTCCCGGCGGCATCGTTATTGGCAGGTGGCACGGGCTTACCGCAGATCGCTGGGCAGGAAAAGGTCGTTGGTGCTGAGGTATACAAAGGTAGGCGGGGAGAGCCTCAAATGCTCCTGCTTTTAAGCCGAGAGTGTGCGCAGTATAATTAACTAATATTACATACGATTCATCTCGCGCTACAGGTCCGCCAACTCCCGTGTCATACCAATTTTTGGCCTATAGGAGAGACCTTTCAACTGCTTTTTGGCAAAAAAAAAGTACAAGTCTCAAGATCTCAGAGATGAGGGTGCGAACTTTGGGCGAAATTTTCTCCCTTTGACCTTGTTTGCAATTGATCGACGTTCATGCCGCATCATGGGCGCGAGGCAAATGGAGACGTGAGTTTGTATTCCGCCCAAGGAAATTATTTTCCGAAGCCATGGTTCCTCTCTCCATTCCGTGGAATGTAGAAAAGGTACGATCTTACCGACCAGCTTCTCTTCCTGGGTATCAACTGGTATCAGTCCCATTTTGGTCTCTCTGAAGCTCGAAGACGTTCAGGATTCCAGGAAGATTTATAAATAATTCGACATTTTGTGAGACCATCGACTTGGTCGTCAAAAATGAGTCGGGGAGTGAAGCGGCGGACTGCTACGTATAGGGGACTCATCGACAAAGTCCACAGGTTAATCGGTTATAAACGGATCTTGTTACGGTGGCCTACTTGGCGGCCGGCTCGTGGCCAGAGTAAAGGCTTGAAGCATTTTAGCGGCTTCGCACCTCCAAAGGTGGTTGTGTATAGGCTCCTATAACAGTTTGACATGTAATTTTCTGTCTCCGCTCGATCCGAGTGCCACTGACATACCCGGTGCACATGCCCGAGTCCAATACTGTTAACAGTTTTTTATTGCTGAAGAAAATCTTCACAACTTGTCTTCGTCTCGGAAGAGCGACATAGTCTCAACTTCCAAATCTACATGAATATTGCTGTGCGCTCCTGCAAGTCAACCATGTTAGACCATGTTCCCACCTCGACCAATCGGATGTGACAGGTCTCTTGCTCGCATGTTGCCGTATTCGAGGGCTATATCCTGCTATATCTTGCGCAGATTTTAGATCCCCTCTCTATTTGGACCAAATTTTCAATTGATAAAATCAACCGGGAAGCCGAATTGACGCGGCGTCAATGTCATCAGTACTCTTTGCTTGATCTTTGCTCTGAAAGTTTTTCCACGACTTCGAAAACCCCGCGCTGGAATCGGCATAATTTGAATCGTGACGTGCGGGCTATGACACAAATCCCCATTCTCTCGGCGCACCAGGAAGTATCATTCTTGAACCTAATATATATCTGCGATAACAGCTTCCCTTGTTGAGACTATACGCCTTTGATAAACCTGCATAACATTCGGTGAAATCTGCAACTGGATTCAGCGCTCAGCTATCACATACTTGATGAAACATGCAAGAGTCACGGTACCGGTACCAGCCTTGGCAGAGATTATTCGTTGTTTTTGGCATTATGATTATAACAAGAAGGCCTGCCGGGAAACGGCTCCCCAATCCATCCTTTCATGCGGTACAGCTCAGATAAACGATGTTCCCCTGTCACCGTACTCTGCTCGATGTTCAGACATCGAGCATGAGGCAAAATGTCTTCGCCAGATAGGTACATGGCTTTCGCATTGTGGATTTAATGCTCGCATGGTACCGCGAATGTCAGTTAATTTACTCACGTTGAATTGAAGAACCTACGAGGATGTGACCACCTGTACAGTTGTTATCAGAGCATGGTCCGGACTTATTGTTAGATTGACTGGAGTTTCTGGATCTGTGGCATGCCGCTGTTTCAGTACGTGATTGGGTGACATCATATCAGCATCTGTCAACATCGTTGACCAGGTCATCTGTCAGTGTGGTGCTGTGACGTGAAGTTGCAGGATGACATCTTCATACCAATCCTATGATACTGATTCATATCCGCCTTCAGCTCTGGTAACTGGTTAATCAATGGCGCCAAAAGCATGTCCACTTCGGGAATTAAAGGGAGGCCATTGCCATGACAGGCTTGGCCAGATGAACGTTT
Organism: Suillus subalutaceus; assembly: GCF_016647625.1. NCBI lineage: Eukaryota > Fungi > Basidiomycota > Agaricomycetes > Boletales > Suillaceae > Suillus > Suillus subalutaceus. The sequence continues at coordinate 156,139 of NW_024540304.1, forward strand.
AGATACGTTTCGTCACGCTATAGTAATAGCGGTGACAATCATGTGTGAATGGCTACGGTCCTTGTCCGGTCGTCGAGGATCAGAGACGAGGCGACAAGTGCACAACGAAAACGTCCGAGTCATGGGTTGCGCATGACAACGATCCACTGACGTACAAAACTAATCAGTGATCCAGAAACTCGCGGCGTAAAGCTTGCCAGGGGCGTCCTCCTAACTTTTCACTGATGCAAATGACATGTTCCCCACCCCAAATTTTCTTCGGACTGCCTTCTATTGAAAATATCACGAAGATCATTGGACGGTCATCTTCGCAGATCTCAACCCACGACAAGACAACCGCATAAAAAGCGAGGAGATCAGCCCTGAGATATACAAAACATGCATTATACGTCCTAACCCCCAACTTAGTCTAATGTTCGTGCAAAAAGTAAGATGCACCTCATGTCAGTGCAGGAATTTCCTCTGACGCAACCTCCGCGACCTCATCGTGAGAAATCTTTTCCTTGATATTCCGTATTGGTTCGCCCCTGATGACCTTCTTTACTTCCTCGGCATCCAAAGTTTCGTGTTCTACCAGGGCGTGCGCAAGCTGCAAGCACACAAACGGAAACTGTTGAGACGTGAAGAAACAGGAAAAAGAGGTGCGCGCACCCGATGTAGTTCCTCTTTCTTTTCCGTTAGAAGTTTGGTCGCCCGCGCCTCACCTTGTTGCAGTAATCTAACGGCAGGATGTTCAACATAATGGCAACAACTCAACAGAAGTTACTCGCTTGGTGATTTCCGCATCTATCTTCTCCCTTGTAGCAGGGCTTATCGCTTCATCTTGATCGCTATAGAACACAGGACCAACTTTTTCCGAGAAACCCCATTTCTACAGAAGTCACCCAAGTAGCGGTGAGATGGTCACGTAATGTCCAAGAGAATTTGATTTATGCTAACCTTGACCATAGCGGTCGCAGTACGAGTGGCATGCTGGAGATCAGATGAGGCGCCGCTTGTGAGGCCCCCAGTCCCATAAACTGAAATTCCAAGTCAGGAGTTGTGGGAGATCGGGGTGAGAAGAACTCGCTAAGTCCCTCCGCTACGCGACCACCCATGCAAACGTCAATCGTGGCTTTGAACTCCGTCTGCGTTACTGAATACCGGTCATCTTCAGGAAGTTGGGAAGTCTGATAAATGCGAGAATTAGTATAGTTTTCAGGCCTGAGGGATCATCATCTATACGTACGACGCCCAATGCATGACCACGCGGAACACACGTGACTTTGTGGAGGGGCATGGCACCATCTGTATAAAGAGCTGTCAGGGCATGGCCACCCTACCACCATCCATCAGCTTCGAAATTTCCACGCGAGATTCGTGTGGTTGATGATGCACCTCGTGGTAAGCGGTCAACAACTTGTTCTTCTCGTCAATGTATGCGCTCTTCCTCTCGGCTCCCAAAAGAATACGATCCTACATAAATGTGAGACAAAGTTGGAAAATCGACCCAAGTTAGCCGGCAAATGAAGAGCACGTGCCTTGGCCCATTCGAAGTGCTTTAATGTGACTTCACTATAACCTTCCTTTGATGCTTGTATGGCAGCCTGACTGATATATAATGTGTCAAGGTCTCTGTGAAACAAAGAAAAAGCACATGCTGCACTCACTTCACCATGTTTTGCAGTTCGGCGCCGGAGAACCCTGGCGTACCGCGTGCTAATACCTTCGGATCGACAGCTAAAGGTAAGCCCACCATGATTTAGTGATAGAATTGCGCCGAGCAGTAGAAAAAAACGTACCAACACTTGCGACCACCTCTTTCATGAAATGCTGGAGGAGTTGGACTCGACCACGGATATCGGGCAAAGGAACAGCGATGATCCTGTCAAAGCGGCCCGGGCGCGTCAAAGCACTAGATACAAGATTGTCAAGGACGTCAAAACCAGGTATGACAAGCATAGCACTGACAGGTCCAAACTTTCTGGGAAGTTAGTCGCGGCAACGACGATGATGCCTTCGCTTTGCAAGAAACCATCCATTTCCACCAACAGTTGATTCAAGGTCTGTTTCATGTAATGTTGGTCCCTGTGACTGCGCTTCCCACCAACAGCATCCAATTCGTCGATAAAAATAATGGCGGGCTGTCTCTTACGAGCGGTTGCGAAAAGCTCTCGGACACGCTTAGCGCCAACACCCACGAACATCTCCTCGAACTCGGAGCCGGACGCGAAGAAAAATGGCACACCCGCCTCTCCGGCAATAGCGCGTGCGAGCATGGTTTTACCGGTACCGGGGGGTCCCGTTAGCAAGACGCCTTTTGGAAGTTTACCACCAAGGGACGCAAAAACAGTGGGATCCTTGAGAAATTCTACGATATCGTGAAGTTCCTATATGGGCGTGAAATATAAGTCTTCTCAGGCAGTTTATAAGCTGTAAAGCTTACCTCTTTCACTTCGTCGACACCATGGACATCGCTAAACCGTATGGTTCTTTGTTGAAGTGGCTCGAACTCTGCTTGCCGAGGAACAGGTTTGAGTAAGCCAGAATTCTCCAAGAGCACAGACAAGATGACGAGAATGACTGTCGAAGAACACGAGATTAATGACCTGAAGGTCATGATCTGATATACACTTACAGAATCCACCCATGGCAGTCAAAACTAAGAACCGCACGAGACGCATGATTGTAGACCCTCTTGCTAGAAGTACAAAGTGAGAGGCATGTATTTGTATATGTTGATGACCACTTACGCTCACTGATAGTGACATGAATCGGATTACCGCTTACGCCACTACCCTTGCTTAGGGCAGCTGCGAGATTCGCCGTGTCCGTGCTCTGGGAAGCCGAGGCACCGTCAAGACGAGAAGTTGCGAGTAAAGGTTCTGCGCGCCCAGCAAGTACATCGGAAGCAATCTCTTGACTTCGAGATGGAGGTGGTGTCGGCGACGATGTTGAAGGAGCATCAGAAGGGGAATTCGAAGCGTTAGCCGGAGAATCAGTCAGTGAGGCGTCTGTAGCGGTAGTAGTACCAGCAGCGGCAGCAAGAAGCGAATCACGTCTGCGAACGGCCAAGTTGACTGAAACCTCTTGACCAGTCTTAAGTAAGGATGTAAGATACAGCTGGAACGCTGCATCGGACTGAAGAAGCGGTGATGTTGAATTCTTATCAAAAGAAAAACAACCCATGAGTCCAATGAGAACACAGATGAGAGATGTAAAACATATTTACGAATTCGCACATCCTCTCCCAACGAGTTATGACTACTTCATACCCTGCTTTTACTTGCGTGTCTACAAGAACTTGATACAGGGCGAGCTGCTTAGCAACATCATCTGGATTTGCGTTGGCTTCTGCTTCTAGACGAGCGACCTTCGCTACGACCGCTGGGGCAGGCGTAGACGATGCTTTCGACCAAGGGAATAATGACAGCGCACGACGGAGACACGGCTGTGCAGTTAGTGGTTGGATCCGGTGTTGGGTAATTAGCGGTGATGCTTTATATGCGAGCGTAAATCTTGAGTAGGGTTGTATTGGTCGAGAATTAGAGAACGAGCGGAACTGTATGCATGATTTTGGAGGTAGAGAAACGACTGAACGCCCTTGGGCGCGCAGGATGCCCGGTAGCTACAAGATAACATGGTTAATAGAGTAGCATACGATTAAACTAAAAATTGCCTACCAGGAGGTGCGCGGACATGCACCGGAGAATTAGAGGGAAATAGTTGCACTGGTGCTTGCGACAAGAGCGTTACCGTACATACACGCAAGAAAAACGGACAACTTTACGTAAGTCCTCTTTTGAAGGAGATTAGATGCTGCGCATACGCTTTGAAACAGAACATGACTGACAAGCAAAAAGGTGAGCAGCTCACTGATTCATGAATTCTGTTCTGAATAATTATTGCTACCAGTCATCGTCGCTCTGACGTCTGCGTCCGAGACATGCACCGCTGCACTCTCCGCACTCGCTTCCCGGAATCAGCGCAATAAATTTGAGCCCCAAACCTCCGATCTCGCTGTGATCGTAAAAGACCTAGACTCTCTCCTTTCTATGATATACAACACCAGCACCAAACTTGCTCTCGTGCTCAAACCATCATCTCCTACATACTCCGCTTCTCTGCCCGTGATCGTGGATCTAACGAAATATACGTCTGGCATCGCGCATTGCATTCATCTTTTGAATCCTAATTTACATGGGGCGACGCTTATCAAGGAGCTGCAGCATGAGGTGACAGCTATTTTTGAGGCTTTGCGTGCAGTCGTGCAGACATTTTTGAATCTTGCTGCGCGTGGTCCGTCGATAGCAAGGAATGATTCCGCAGAAGAGTATCTTGTCCGGACAGGCACTCTCCACGATCTAATAACCCAAGCACGTGGACCCAATGGGATACCAAAGGATAACATATCTGCCATCCGTCGAAGATGGAAGCAGGACCGAGCGGCTCTTGAAGATAGTCTTCGAGAAGTATCTGAAATGATAGACGGAGCCGAAGGGAGTGAAAACGATGATGTCGATGACGGTTGGGATGAGCTTGGTTTGGGCGACACAGGAGCGAAGATGGACGGGGACGAGCTGGCGCGTGCAAAAAATGTACAGCACTTGTCTGCTACTTTCAAATCAGCTCTTTTTAAACGCGCCCATTTGTCAGGTTCACTCCGTACTGCGGTTAACCACATTATTGCACAAGCGTATATTCTTGGATCTACTTTCGTCCACACCTACCCCACCCGGGCCGCCTCCGAGCCTTGCTCTAGATGCTTTACTTTTGCAGTCACACGCACTCCTTGCTGCGTCCGACGAATTGGTCTCCTCGTTGTATATTCCTCAGAACCCCGCAACAATCAGGAAGGAATCGTTAGCGCTGCTCGATATAATTAATGGACTCCAGTTACAGCTGCGAATATTCTTCCCCGATACGTCCTCCCTAGAACAACAGCTCTCCGGGCTCAGCATCGAGGGAGATAAGTCAGCGCCGACACCTAGCAAACCCACGGCAGACAAAAAGTGGTTTGATCTTTGTTTCGACCAGGTAACAAAGACATCCGCCAATCTCGTGTCTCCTATGTACAAGCCATCCCCAGGGGTCGGCCAGAAACCAAGATGAAAAATGCTTCTGAAGTGTCAGTTGTGCAAGCAATAGAGTATAGGAAGTTTGTAATATTGCAATGATGTATTTACAAGTCTAGTGTTGCATGTCCGAAAGCAAGGTGCACAAGTCAAACAAAACAAGAAATGAAAGCCCTCAAGCTTCAAGTTCAAGCCTCTCCCTCCTCTTTCGTGGCACTCCGGCTCCGCTCCCTGTCATGTCGTAGACGCGCTCTCTCCTTGTCGTACTCCTCTCGGAACTTGGCAGCAAGAAAGTTGGGGTGCAAAGCCATGCAATTGTTAGCTCTAAGTTTCTGTTCAAAACCGGCGATCTTGTCTGCTTGTGACTGCAGATCGAAATGATGTTTCTATACTTGAATCAGAAACAAGGATCCTGTGCGAACAAGAGAAAGAAACAGACAGCTTCTTCCGCGCGCTTAGCCTTTGCTTCATCACGCATCTTGTTCAGCTCTTTCCGTCTTTCTTCCTCCTTCTCTCTCCTGTTGAGTCCAGAACGAGGAGTACTACCACCAGCCTGCAGAGCAAACAATCATGTAAACGTACAAAAACATCGTCAAAACCGCCTCACCCCTTTAAAGAGCTCAGCATACACGCTTTTGTCTCGCAAGTCAAAGTCTGCTGCCCCCATGAGACCTGCAGCCTTACGTTGCGGATGAGGAGCACCGATTTTTGTCACGTCATCAGTTGAGGGTGATGGCTTAGAGGGTGCAGCAGCGGATTGAGACTGAGCGGAAGTTGCAGCTGAGGTTGAGGGTTTGTTCTTCTTAATTGTTGGGAGTTTGCGCTTCTTCAGTTCTGGCGGCGGCAAGGCGGACTGGTCAGGTGCGGCAGAAGGATCGACCACCGATGGTGGATGAACGGAAGATTCATCATCCGCAAAGAGATCAGAGACCTGACTCTGGGCCGTGACGCTGGTAGACGCAGATAGGGTACCAGAAAGGGGAATTTTGCGCTCGTCCTTGATCATGATATCTTTCTCCTTTTCTTTTCCAGCCTTTGGCCTGCCACCCTTTCCCAACACCAATTTGACCTTGGTAGGTTTTTTCTTCGCGGACGAAGATGCCTTTGCCTTTCCACCACGCTTTGTTGCAGCTTCAGGTTCGAACCCCTCGTCTTCTACATCTGGGAAAGGTTCGTCAAGGAAATCATCCTCGTCCACAAGGTCATCAATGTCGACTTCGGCATCTTCAGCGTCTGAGAACGCCGCTTGTTTCTTCTTCTTCGCTCCTGTTACAGAACCTGCCACCGTTATACGCTTCGCGCTCGCATCCACCTTACTCTTCTTTCGAGCTTGACCGGAAGCGACTGGAGCGGTGCCAGCGTCGACATGTTGATCCATAGGGTCGTGCGCTAGAAAACGCGTTTCTTCGTCTGCATCCACCTCCCCATCAACATCAACATCCACATCCATATCATTATCCATATAATGATGTTCATAACCTATCGGTTCTGGTTCTAGTTCTGCAGTACGAGAACGTTTGAAGCGCGAAGACTCAAACTGAGCGTCAGCAGCATCATCAAATTCTTCCTCGTCAGAATCGACGAGGCGTCTCTTTGATTTTCGTTTGCTGAGCGAAGGCTGGTTTTGATGAGCTTCCTGTGCATTAATACACGGAAATTGTTCACCTTTGAGTCTGCTGAATCCCTGATGGCGACTCGGGACATCAGAGCTCGAAGTGGCTGTGCCCATAACCAAGTTTGGATTTGTTTGAAGCCTTTAGACAACAAGTGCAAACAAACGCGTAAATTAATAAAGTTGAGCAAATATTAGGCCCGAAGTGATATTTAAAGCAGGTGAGCTTGCAACTCAACGAGGACTCATTGACAGCTTCTAGTGAGAATAATTCACGCTCAATGCGTCTACCTGGTTCGTTATGGCGAAATATTCATGGGAGAGGAGTACCCTCACGGTATCTCGCTAACACGGCTGTCCAACGACCGTGTCATGTCACCGTACTAGGTGAAGAGTACCCCACCGACCACATGACGAACATATCTCCCACAATCGTGTCCAAGCTCCCACTGAAACTACACACACAACCCTCACATCCCCTCAGTACACTCCGAGCGCTCATAGAATCACATTTCCCCTCATACTCTCACCTCTCCTCGCTCTCTCCCCTCGTCACTCCATACCAAAACTTTGATCTACTATCTTTCCCAGCAGACCATCCTGGTCGGTCCGTGACAGACAGCTACTATGTCAATAAGGACCTCATGTTGCGCACTCACACCTCTGCACACGAAGTAGAGGTGTTTGGACGAGGAGAGACAAAGTGGTTGCTTACTGCAGACGTGTACCGGCGCGACGAGATAGACGGGTCGCATTACCCTGTATTCCACCAGACAGAGGGTGCACGTATCATTTCAGCAAACTCCGCGGGCATGAAGGAGATCGAGGAGGACAACGAACGTCTCGCAGCCCATTTGGAACGATCCAGTATAGAAATTGAAGATGTCCCTCATCTATCGCCGATGAATCCTTGTCAACCAGCTCATGATCCAAAACACACGGAACTAATCGCGAAAAACCTGAAATTGTCCCTGAATAGTCTTATGCTACATTTGTTTGCTGGACGTGTCGGTGCTACCGCTCAAAACCCACTTAAAGTGCGGTGGATAGAAGCTACTTTCCCGTGGACAACGCCAAGTTTTGAGGTCGAGGTCTTCTTCCGTGGTAAATGGCTGGAAATCCTTGGTTGTGGAGTCATTTATCAGCCAACACTCGATAACGCGAGTACGTTGATGAATCGACATATATTAACGTCACGAATAATGCGTAATTAGATGTTTCCGACAAGCTGGGGTGGGCGTTCGGCCTTGGACTCGAACGGATAGCGATGGTTTTATATTCTATCCCCGACATTCGTTTGTTCTGGTCACAGGACCCTCGTTTCCTCTCGCAGTTTAAACAAGGCGAAATCACCACGTTCAAACCGTACTCGAAATACCCGGCATGCTTCAAGGATGTCAGCTTTTGGCTCCCCGAAGGCCAGTCGCTTCATGAAAACGATTTTTGCGACCTTGTTCGAGACGTCGCAGGAGATGTGGTGGAGGACGTCAAATTGGCGAGTCTTGCTCTGAACTGAGTGTGGCCTGACCTGACCTCCGAGTAGATCGACAATTTCACTCACCCGAAAACTAAGCGGAAGAGCCTTTGTTACAGGATCAATTATCGTTCGATGGATAGGTAAGCCCTGTCCTTCATGGAAGCTGGTTTCTAACCTTTAAGTAGATCACTTTCGAACGATGAGGCCAACTCTCTTAATGCACAGGTCGTTTCCTGTTTGCAGGATCGGTTCAGAGTTGAGATTCGGTGAATTAAATGTGCTAAAATAATATCTATCGTGCATGCAATCCACCCACACCGCTCGTAGAGGCTCTAGATTACTTACTAGTGTGTCTAATAGTCCTCCCAATACCTGCCCTGCTCGGCACTGCACACCTGTCACCCACCCAAACCCCGTATAGCAATGACATAGGTCATGAATCATGATGTATCCTGCACGACGCCGACTTGCGCCGCGCGCAATAGCCGATCCTTAATCATGTACCCGGTTTTCTGGCACTCTAATATAGTCCCAGGTTCCTTTCCGGGTATTGGAGCTTGATACATTGCTTCGTGTTGATTAGGGTCAAACTTGTCACCGGTAGGGTCAAATGGTTTGACATGATACTTGAAGAGTGTGGAGAGGAGGAGACGATGGGTCATGTCGACGCCCTGATGCAACTCCTTCAGGTAGGTTTGGACAGATTTTGAGTTAGGTGGTGATGAATCGGATGAGTCTGGGGAGGGAGAGTCTGCTTGGGCAAGAACATCCTCTGGTACGGACTTGAGGGCGAGTGCAAGAACATCTACGGTCTCAAGCAGGTCACCAGCAAAGCGGGTGATAGCAAAATCGCGCTGCTGCTCTTTTTCACGGGAAGCATTGCGTTGCAAGTTCAAAAAGTCTGCTTGCAGGTACTGTAACCGACTCTGGAGAACAATCAAAACGCGTGCAAGGTTTGAGAGGGAATGCTAACTTTTAGGTCCGTAGTTTCAGTTTCTTTTGCTTTAATGGTTTTGAGCAACTCAGTCTCCGGCGTGATTTCTGTCTTGTCGGTTTCTACCTCCTTCTCTGCGTCCGCCTCCGCTGCAGGAGCTTTGTCATCAGAGTACTGTCGTGTGCCTACTATTCGCCGACCGTAAGATGCCAGCGCATCTCGTGAGGAGCGACCGATAGTTCTCGACGACAGTGAAGCCGTAGAAGAACGAAAGGCCTGTCGGACGTATGCAGCGTTCATGATAATAAATGATAGAAAAGAGAAAAGGCTCTAGTGTGACCTTGTATTGAACGGAGCCAAACGCGTCCAAAATTTTCGGAAAGGAAAGGGTCGTGGGAATAACTTACGTATCCGCTTAAGCAAGAACTCATATCTTCAGAAATCAGTAGAAAATATAGACGATATTTTAAATCCGTTGTGCTCCTGCTCTTTCTTCTCCCGTGTCGCTATCTTTTCGATTTCACTGTCTATCTTTTAAAAGTTCTAGTGTTGTGTGTAACTTTCATTCATTCGTGTGTGCTTGTAGTATAACCAAAAGAGGCAACTTGATATGACATTTATTAAGATGCCTCGCTCAGCCTTTCCACCTTTCCTTTTATCTTCCATTTCAACCTCTTCTTCGGTTCGAAATCGTCCAAGATCCATCCTTGTTTCTACCATCATGACCGCCCAGATCATCGACGGCACTACCATAGCAAAGTAAGTGATCCCTGATCAACGTCCAACCTGTCTTGATCAAATCACGTGCGTCTAGGTCTATTCGCGATGGTGTCGCGCAGAAAATCAAGGCGTTCCAAGCCCAATACCCTCGATTCCAGCCCCAGCTTGTAGTCGTGCAAGCTGGCGAACGTCCTGATTCGAGCACGTACATCCGCATGAAAGCTAAAGCTGCAGAGGAAGTCGGCATCAAGTTTAATCACGTCAAATTCCCAGAAGCAGCCACGGCCGACGAGATCATCCAGGTTGTTAAGAAGCTTTCGGACGATGAAGCTATTAGTGGTGTCCTTGTTCAGCTGCCTCTTGGACCTCATGTCGATGCGGACGGTACCCGCGCTGTCACTGAGGCCGTTTCTCCTGAGAAAGATGTTGACGGGTATGTTGTTTTCATTTTGGGAAATCCTTTTATCTGAGAGTTCTAGCTTCCATGCGTACAATATCGGTCACTTGTCTTCGCGTGCTGCTTCTCCGTTGTTCGTTCCTTGTACACCGGCAGCTGTTATTCGCCTGCTGGAGAGTACTGGCGTATCCATCGCTGGCTCAACCGCAGTTGTGCTGGGTCGTAGCGACATCGTCGGCAACCCCGTGGCTGCACTCCTGAGAAGCCGTGATGCAACAGTTACCCAATGCCACAGTCGCACCAAGAACATTGAACAGATCGTCAGTTGCATCTCGCGTAATTATCAGATATCACACCTTTCTTACGTTTATTTGCAGGTCAGACAAGCTGATATCGTGGTAGCTGCTATCGGCCAGTCGGCATTCGTCAAAGGTTCGTGGGTGAAACCTGGTGCAGTCGTTATCGACGTTGGCATCAATTTCGTTCCGGGTATGTTTTGGTCTCCGCATGCGATCCGGGTTATTTATATAATCAATTTCTAGACGCGACTAAGAAATCAGGTCAACGCCTAGTCGGAGATGTCGATGAGGATGCGTTTGCTGTGGCCTCACACATCACCCCTGTTCCAGGAGGTGTTGGTCCCATGACTGTCGCTTTGCTGATGGAAAACGTATACAACTCTGCTGTCCGTCTCTGGCAAAAGGCTCGGGAGCGTAAGATCAAACCCTTGGCACTTGACATCAAGGAGAAAGTTCCCAGCGATATCGAAATTGCTATGGCCCAAACCCCGAAGCCCGTCACTCAGCTTGCAAAAGAGATGGGACTTCTGCCCGACGAACTTGAAAGCTATGGCAAGTTTAAGGCCAAGGTCGAGCTCAGCGTGTTGGACCGCTTGGCACACCGCAAAGATGGGAAATACATTGTCATTGCTGGGTAGGAATTACTGGAACACATTTTGCTATCTGAAGTTGACCTATTTTAAAGTATCACACCTACTCCTCTGGGTGAGGGCAAGTCTACGACTACCATTGGTCTTGCTCAGGCACTGGGCGCACATCTTGGACGTCCGGCATTCGCCTGTGTGCGTCAACCTTCTCAAGGACCGACATTCGGTATCAAAGGTGGAGCTGCTGGTGGAGGTTACAGTCAAGTAATTCCTATGGATGAGGTAGGCTACCTTTCTTTATATCCCTTCTCGCCCTGACGTTCTTTATTTAGTTCAACCTTCATTTGACCGGTGACATACACGCTGTCACGGCTGCCAACAACTTGCTGGGTAAGCTCACTGAACTTGATCTGACACTCGGTTCCTAACTTTGAGCGCAGCCGCTGCTCTTGACGCTCGTTTGTTCCATGAGGCGACTCAGACTGACAAGGTCTGTCAACGTTGGAAAACTTGTTGTTGTACAAGCTCACTTTCTGCAGGGTCTTTTCAGTCGTCTTGTACCCACCAAAAAGGGCAAGCGCGAGTTCGCACCCCTGATGCTCAAGCGCTTGAGGAAGCTTGGTATCAACAAAACCAACCCGAACGACCTGACACCCGAGGAAATTAACCTCTTTGCTCGCCTTGACATCGACCCCGAGACTATCACTTGGAACCGTGTCCTCGACACAAACGACCGTTTCCTGCGCAAGGTCACACTAGGCCGTAACCCCACTGAGAAAGGCCACGAGCGCGAGGCTGGGTTTGACATCGCTGTGGCTAGTGAATGTATGGCCGTGCTGGCGTTGACCACCGATCTCGTTGACATGCGCGAGAGGTTGGGCAACATGGTCGTTGCGACGAGCAAGCGCGGAGAGGCCATCACTGCTGATGACATTGGTGTTGGAGGTGCACTTGCTGTTCTCATGAAGGACACGGTCAAGCCCAACCTGATGCAAACGCTCGAGGGTACCCCTGTTTTCGTTCACGCCGGTCCTTTCGCCAACATCGCCCATGGAAACTCTTCTATCCTTGCTGATCGTATTGCTCTCAAGCTCGCAGGAACTGAGGAGGGCGACTCTTCAGACCGCGTTGGCTACGTGCTGACTGAGGGTGGTTTCGGAGCTGACATGGGCATGGAGAAGTTCTGCAATATCAAGTGTCGTGTTAGCGGCCTCAAGCCTGATGCTACTGTCATCGTTGCAACTACTCGTGCCCTCAAGATGCACGGTGGTGGACCTGAGGTGACGCCTGGCAAGCCTTTGGCTGATACCTACACCAAGGAGGATATTGTCACCCTCAAGGAAGGTTGCCAAAACCTCGCTAGGCACATCGAGAACTCCAAGAAGTTCGGTGTCAAGGTTATCATTGCCATCAACCGATTCGCGTTAGTACTGCTTTCCTATCAGACATGGGTCTTTGCTGATTTTGGCACAGCTCTGATACCCCTGCTGAACTCGAGCTCATCCGTCAGCAGGCTCTTGCTGCCGGTGCTGATGCCGCGATAGTGAGCAACCACTGGGCAGAAGGTGGTGCTGGTGCACGTGCCCTTGCTGAGGCAGTCGTTGCAACTTGCGAAGGAGAATCCGGCTTCAGATTCCTCTACGACCTCAACCTCCCCATCGCTCAAAAGATCGAGATAATCTGCAAGGAGATATACCGTGCGGCTGGCGTCGAGCTTAGCGAATTTGCCAGCAAGCAGCTAGAAACTTATACTCGTCAAGGCTATGGCAACCTGCCCAGTAAGTCCTATCTCCATATGCCTGTGGAGTTATATTTATGTCGTTCATTCAGTTTGCATGGCAAAGACCCAATATTCATTCTCTCATGATCCGTCCCTTAAAAATGCTCCTTCGGGCTTCACCGTTCCGATTCGCGAAGTGCGCCTATCTGCTGGGGCTGGTTTCCTATACCCTATTCTCGGAGACATGCAGACCATGCCAGGGCTTGGCACACGGCCAGGTAAGTGATACCAGGTGCTTATACAAAAATTATCTCACGAGAAATTGCCGCGCAGGGTTCTGGGAAGTCGGACTTGACTCACAAACTGGGCGCGTCGTCGGATTGTTCTAGACGCTTTGCTGTCGCGCTTTCAACCATCGCGACAAGTACATAGCGCACATCGTCTCGAATCTTCATCAGATTTCGCAGCTTCCACGCTGGAAGCCCCGTCTCAACACGGAGCTGTTTGCCATTCAACCCGTACATAGGTCGCCGTTGAGGTGTTGTGGATATGGGTTATTTAAGACGATGAGGGTGCTGGCACGCCCCAATAACTGCTCTTCAGGGTGGTCCTGTCGGGCGTTGCATGTATCATGTGTTAAATAAATAGCTTCTCACATGTATCATGATGTTATCGCTATGACTAATCTACGGGTTAAACACTCCCCTGTCCACCTGGGAGTCTTGCACAGGGAATGGACTGTGCGTTGGAAACCAAAGGGAACGTAGGTAGGGAAGTGGTTGCAAGGCTCCCGCTCTGTTCGTCATAGGTAATCACGTCATATGCAGCGTCTACATCCCTAGCGTACGTGTTACCCTTGGTGTCAATGTACGAAAAGGTGTTGTTGCTGGTCCCGTTAGCAGAACCTCCCGAAGTTAAGATGGTGAGATAACCCGCTGGAATACGGTTGAGTACATGTTCCCCGCAGAAACAGAGATCATACCTGTCTGCTGGCGCTCACTAATGTCGGATCCCAAGATGAAAGGCGCAGGGACAAGCTGACGGTCATACGAGTGATCGAACGTGGTATAATCTGAAGCATAAATCGGTCAGTTATGCAACGCAGGTTGAACCGAGCGAAACTTGCATAATGTCTCGGTATCATTATTAACCAGGGCTGTCACGTTGATGTACAGGGGATAGTTAAAGTTGTCAGTAAGAACTGAGACTCCATTGTGAGTTGAGATGACTGAGCCGGAGGATATCTGCGCGACGTTCTGTGATGAATATATTGAGTGGTGAGTAAATTATTGGGGACAACAGTGGGTCTCAACCTGAATATTAGCGTCGTCGAGGTAATATTGCGTGTTTGTGAAGTCCATGCTCTGTTGGAAAACGACATTGTTTGTCGTCCCACTACCGCTGACAATGGTGGACTCGATTTTGAGGGACCTCTGAGCATTGACCGTGATATTGATATCTGTGCCACCGATGCTCGCTGTTGTCTCCGTTATTGCATAGGGTTGAACATCATATGTCGTGATGCTGCCCGTCGTTTGTTTGCCCGACGGGTCCGTGACAACCTGCAAGAGTCCAGAAACATACCAGTTCTGGTTGAGAGTGTGATTTGTTTCAGCGGAGGCGACGTCCAAAGTTACATTATGTGGGAGGCCGTCGGCGAACACCGGTGCAAATGGTGTGAGATCAAGAAAGTAGGTAGGAAGATCGATTGCACCATATGATGTGATGGGCCTGTGAAGCACATGGTCGAAAGAAGAAGAAAAAAACAGGGAAAGCACAAGATCATACCTCCAAACTCCGGGATTTATGCCGCCAGTGAAAATGACAGCATACGGAAAGGCTACACCAGCAACTTGGCCATCCACAAGGAGACGAACCTCACGGAAAGGGCCTCCACCGTATGTTGTGCCAGGCGGAAGATAACCGAGATATTCGTCGGCTGCGTTGTAGTACTTGAGAGAAGAATCAATTGGTGATTCGGCTTCCTTATACGCGACAAACTGTCTCTCACCCAGAATTCCTCGTCTCCATTGCCGGACGCATAGAGCTCGGCGTAGATTTCAACAGTGTTTTGCGGGAGCGTCACGTTGAGCTGACAAGGGTTTACTTAACACTCATAATGCAGAGGGAAAAGCTTACAGAAAATGCTGGTGGGACTGAAGCCTCGTTGCCAGTGTTGTTTAGCATCGTCGATATCGGTACAATCATGTTAGATTGTCCAGCAGTAGGGTATTCCCCGGACGATGCATAGAAAGTTGCATAAAGTGTAGCTGATGCGTAAATTAACATGACATCATCTGGAATGAAACGAAAACGCGCGCACTCGCATACTGCCCAGTGTCAGTGGAGGTGACGACGTTGTCAAGCTCGAGAATAAAAGTTCCGGGCTTGTCGAACAAGGGGATGTAGCGAGTGACATCTTTCGTGTAAGTCCAAATGATACCATTTTCGGTCGGCTCTGGAGTTGAAGTGCGCCAAACTAGGACGTTCAGTATCAGTCCTCGCCATGCAATGCATGACCGTCAAAAAGAACATACTTTCCGTGTTCTGGAACGTGAAGATTCCAAGGCGGTCATACTGGGTCCCGTTTGATGTCACTGTGAAGTTGAGTGTTACTGCTGCCCAGGAACCGACCGCCCCGCAATCAGTCGGCGGACTGCATAGAATCGGATGAGAATCAACATGAAAAAATGCAAACAGACACCCACGTGTACTCGACGATCTCTGGACTGAAGTGGATGGTCAGCTCAACTTGGAATCTTTACCAGTCAAAGACCAACTAACTCTCCGTATGAGTTCCCAAATGTGCGCCTAGGAAGTAATAGCTGTCAGAGTTTGAAACGCTTCAAAATGATTTACTCACTCCAGAATCATCATCGTGCATTGTTGCCCACCGTTTGGAACCGGAGGCGGTTCAGCGACTTGGAAATCGACAAGCACCTGAGCACTGGAGAGCGCGGCAAGCAATACACCTGCCAGTGGTGCGAATGCTCTCATCTTCGACAGCGTTGATTGCAGCTAGTGTCAGGTAGCAGTGGGAAGCAGTGGACACACTCTCCCTGTACACGTGGAGACCAAAATCATGTTGTTACCCATCAACATCATTTATTTCGCAGGATGATCTTCCCTGGGGCCGGCTACAAGAATAAGACTGAATGATCATGCACATGACGATACCGGTACGCACTGATTTACTCACAATCATAAAATTTGAGTAGGTCAGAAGCGAAGCAGTGAGCTGGATGTTGTCAATGACGAGAAATTACCTTCCAATATTACCATAATTGTGGCTGTACGTTCCTAAATTACACATTCACATCGCTTCAGAGAGTGCATTAAATGAGGGAAAGTCCACCATCGCTCTGATCTTGAAGAACTTGAGTCCAACACTACGTTTTTGTGATACAAACCGCGACTGTCGAAGAGATTGGCTGTAGCTGCTGCAAGAGTCGAGCGTGTGCAAGTCTTGACCTGTGATGATGAGGTACGAAGTCTGACCATGTATCATGTCCACTTCATATTGCCTTCTATTGGCGCATGGAGGTATGTGCCATATGTGTCGTCTTCTTGCCATCTGCGTCTGCGAGTGTCGTTTGTCATATCACCATCGTATATCCGTTATGTAATCTTATTGCACGTCTCTTGTTACTTGTAGTTACATTCACACTCTCGCTGAGCTAGTCTCTCCGTTCTAGCGTATACCTTCCAGAACGTCAAGACTTCGACTCTGCTTTTCTGTAATGCTCAACTATCCAATTCCTCGCCGAATTTTGGTGGTGTGGTTATTTTCTTCCATCCTTCAATACGACTCATATCCACTAGACTCAGATGCAGTCTCTAGTCTGGATCCATATCTGCAGGACGTTGTAACTGTTCCCGCTTCTCTGGCTGGCTTACTAGCAGTGAGTGTCCCTGCCGGGTTGGCCGCAGACGGTTGGCCTGTTGGTGTCAGTGTTGTTGGACAGTGGGGTTCTGACGAATTAGTGATGTGCGTTGAGAAGGTGATTGAACGGACATCAGGCCAATGGCTGATGTAATTTGCAATTGTGGGCTCGATGCTGCACAGATAAACATGATTTGGATTGTCTATTCAGATGCATTTCGATTAGAACAAACGCAATTACTGCTCCTTGGACGCAGATTGACAAACACACAATAGAGTGGTGAGTTACGACGGGTAAAGTGGGGGTACTATACAAATGTATGCGAAAACAATGTACGATTGAATCAATGCGGGGCTGTGAAAGTGCGGGGAGGATAGTTAGGTGACCCAATCAGCAATAGTAAGTGGTGTAGATCTAGGTTAAAAAATGAATTTAAAGATAGCTTACTGAAGGATCCCGATAGGGATCCCAATCTCTCAGAAGCCTGAGATTCAATTCGAGTGCTTGCCCCATCGCAAGAGGCCCTCGTATATCGAGTACATCACCGCTGCGTTAGGTACAACGCGCATCAAATGTGCACTCAGTCCGCCGTAAAGGGAGCGGGCCCCCTCTTCAGCAATGACGGTCCGCAGCGTTTGCCAAAGACCAGTGTACTTCACGACGCCGTTCACAGACGGTTGTCGTAGTCGCGTCCGTAGAACCTGTCCCATATGAGGCAAAGTCATTTATGCGGGCCTAAGGACGCACCTCATGGGGATATGTGATCAAACTGGCGACACACTTCGCGGTTCCGGCACTACCAAGCATCCCAAACCACTCGCCCATACCTCCACAACCTTCGGGGTTCGTAGATAACCGCTTCAGGCGCTCATAGAGCACCCACTGAATAGTTCCCTCTGTCACGCCCAAGTAACTAGCACTCAAGCCCTTGTAAAAGCCTTTAATGCCCTCCTCACGGAAGATCTGCGTGATCATCCTGAAACTGCCTCCGGGGGCGCGTGAAGGTCCAGCGGTTGCTCCCGGATTCGTACTTGCGATTGAGGGATGTCGACGTTCCGATGCTGTGAGCTGCAGACGTGTCTTGACAACCCAGATAGGATTCGTTGCTGTGCCTGTTGCAATACCAGCAACTGCAGCTGCGGCAAGGTGGACATAGGAGTTTTCTTGTCCGTGGTTGAAGTAATTGGCAATGATTTGCTTGCCGTTACCGTACGTATAGAAATTGATAGAACGGGCGGGTATGACACCGACTAAAGTTGGTCCAAGGCCCTTAAAGAGCGCTCCTGGAGACTCATCGCGGTATATGTCACTGAATCGCGAGACCTCCTCAATATTTCATCGCGGTTGTATTAGGAATGTAAATTATACACACCGTAGAATGTGTCCTGTCTCGACGAAATTCCACAACAAACCACCCGAGCGTTGCGGGAGCGCCGCAACACCACCTCCTACAACCCCGACTGAAGTGTGTTTTTCCCTGAAAAGACTGGACTGCAACCGCGTCTTGACAACATCAAATGGACTCGTGACGATTGCACCACACATTCCACCCAGACTATCACATGACAAAAACACGTCAAGAAACCATATTATACACACATGAAGTGTGTGCTCACCCTCCCGCAAAGAAATGCTGATATGATTTTGCCGGTAGGAGACTACTGGATGCAGTCGGGTTTGTCGTAGTTGGAGGTAAATCGGCCATTGTATCGATCTAGCGAATATCCTCCCAAAGAAATAAGTCCACCAACTTCTAAGATCCAAAAGACAGTTATGAAGAAGCCAGAAGGAAAGGAGTGAGGGGGGATTTTAACGACGCCAATTTTTTTCATTACAAGTCACGTGGTAAGTGAAAATAATGATTAGATTATGCAGATAACCGCGTTTTTGATCATGACTCTTCCACCACATTTTTACTTCAAGTAGGTCGTTCACTATAGAAGGACCTTCAGATACAGGCTACTGAAGACATGTTTGTCCTATCCATAATAAAAGTGAACATTTCTCCGACAGTCTTGTTACTTAGCATTGACTTATTACCCTAGGATACCATTGCAATTCTGCCAGCAAACTTTGGTGTGCCTCCAGCACAAGCTCTCATTGCTGAAATAAACAAAAAGTATGCCAATAGAGTCCTCCACGACGTAGGGCTGTGTATCTGCGCGTTTGATCTAGTGGAAGCGGGTGAAGGCAAAGTACGATACGGAGATGGGTGTTTATGGTATAAAGGTGCGTGCTCGAAATTTCAGCCTGTCCTGTGACCGCGACTTATCCTAATGATCAGTCAGATTCAGAATGGTTGTTTTTCGACCATTCGCATCGGAAGTGATCCTTGCTAAAGTGAAGTCATCAGACGAAGACGGCATTCGATGTATGGATTTTACTTCCTTCTCTCATGATTACTAATTGTACCAGTGAGCGTAGGATTTTTCGACGATATCTATGTGCCTTTAGCATATCTACCACAACCATCTGCCTTGTATGTCCTGTGACCTACCATTCTCTCCAAGCTACTCACAGCTGCCTTCAGTGACCCAAATGAGCGTGCTCATTTCTGGCTACCAGACTCAGAAGCAACAACCCCGCACGAACTTTTGGAATCTGCAACAGCAGACCGGATGTACATCGACCAAGGGGAAGTAGTACGGGTTCGCGCTGAGGCTGATGAATTTTACGACGACGAACCTGGTCCGCCAAAAGCATCGGAGGGTGTCGCAGTAAAACGAGAGGCCCGGCGCGCACCATATAGCATGATTGTGAGTTTGCAAGTATGGGTCGTATTCGCTAGCTAATAATTCTTTCTGCAGTGCTCCATTGCAGAACAGGGACTTGGGCCTGTCCCGTGGTGGAAGAGCGCGCAGCCTGATGGCGATGCTATGGACGAGGCATGATTCGCTTCCTCCATTCTGCTTTCAATTGCAATGATATTCCAACGTGCATTGACACTAGCACACGATTTCAACATTATCACACATTGTTACGCCTGACGTGGGGGACCAAGCCGTCGTCTCGCGTGTGTTTGCGCCAACAGGTCTTCCTGAAGAGCCGGCGTGTGGAACCGCGCACTCGTTGCTCGTACATTCCCGGTTGGCTCGACTCCTGAATAAAGATCAGGATGGGATGTAGATTGGAAGGTGGGCGCGACTTGACAAAGGTGCCTTGTTTGGCTCTATATCTACGCGGAGGCTTCCGAAAAAGGTGAATACCACTTGAAGTCTCGGAGCATGAGTTTAACCTGTGAGACAATCCACGATGGGGGGCAGGAAGTCATATGTCATCGATACCAAGAACATCCATCCAATGTGCAGGGGAATTATTATTTCTCCGGGATCCCATATTGTCTGTTGTTGCAGCAATGCTTGTGCGTCAAGCTCATACTCAGTACTCACTGGCAATAACGGAAGTGTGAGCTCACAGCGGGTAAACGTTTGTGATGCGGAGCTCGCACCTGTCTACAAGTTTCTCCTACTCATGCTATTTAATTTTCAGCAACACGTAGGTCAAACGTTTTTGGGCACGTACCAGAGACCTCTCGTAACCGTTTAATAAGGTCAGTATCGAGAACGCGTTGACTAAGTTTGGACGCTGAACCAACTTGAGTGTGACGGAATATTATAGCCGGGGCATTTATCATCGCTATCCGACAAGAATGATTTGGCACTCATTGTAGCAGTCGAATGTACGTTCGGGACAGCTACCATGTCGACGATAAGTATCTTGGACTGTGAAAATGTCGGATATAGCACATTGATATGTCGATTTGGCCATTTGCTATTGGAATTTTGCTGTTCTAGGTCATCAGTGACATGTCTACGCCGATTATCGCGGCAGACTACCCATGGGAACGGCTGGAAACATCCATCATCGTCAGTGACTGCGTGGACGGCCTAGTTTTGGCCATCCTAGACGCGCAAGTTGCACATGTCATATTCCTAACATTCCTGAATTTAAGTTCTCAATCATGGCAGGCATCCTTCTGAGCCATCGTGCAAGACATGGAGTGTTATCGCGCTGACAGGTTTAATCATGAATGCACGCTGCCCTCGTGATATAGGAAGTGGTATGCTCAGGGTGGAAGCCCGCAACTTTTTCCAGTCTCAACCACGGATCGGAAATGAGTATAGTTCCATCCCGCGCCACATACTGTGAGCTCCGGTTCCCCTCGAAAGATCTTGTTTACACCAATCCTATGTACCAAAGGCATGATTGGTCTGACAAAGACTCGGAAGCGGTCAGTGTTGCACATCTTTACTTAAGTGATACAGCTGACTTTGACACAGGCGGCAATATTGGGTAACGTAGATCGCGCACTGGCCCGCCCCAGGATAATCGCTGGTACATAGACATTAAAATTTAACTCCGGCATGAGGACTCGGTGACCCTAGGGCCAGCGGGACTTCAACGTTTGAACCCTCGCACTCTGTATGACCTCGATTGCACTGTTTCATGGTTTATGAACATCAACACGTACTTCAGGCTTCACAGTACATCAAAATTTTGAATGCACACGGAAAATACTCGACGACACTTTCCACCACTGGGCCGCCCCTTCTGTGAACCTTTCGCGCGTGCAACATGTCCAGATATTTCTAGGCAGCTGTCTCGCTCTGTAGCACCTTGGTGCCATGACTTTGCGCATGATGGCCCCAACCCATCGGATTACTGAATTCTGTACTGCTCAGCACCGCAGGGCCGTGCCTCCACCTTAACATTCCTCGGGATTGGCACAGCACTTGAAATTTTGCACTGGTGGTCGACGTGCAGTGTGATGCAGCGCTCATATACACGAGCATGCGCCGAGTTTGAATTCAGCTGAGATTTGCCTCTCCCCATATACAGGCAGAGCATGGATGCCCCACCTTCGTCGCAGCTTCCGAGGCATAGTAGCAGCAGGCCAAGTTATGTCACAATCCCATTTTCCGTAATCCCAATATCAACCACCTGCGAATGTCACGCGTGGGCGGGTGCTATGCATAAGCCTTCTTATAGTAGGCGCCCTTGGAGTATTCCGTGTACCAGCAAATGATTGCCAGCAAAGTCTCCTGGTGGTGGTGACGTGTTCAAGCTCAAGCAACAATAAATATCGTACTATTCTGTTCATAAGCCGATCTGTATAACTTTAAGCCTAAGCAGAATTGTGCGCGGTCCATGACATCATGATTGTGATCATTTGACGGCAGTGAATTGCTTACCGAGTAGTACCAGTAGAATCGGGCCCGTTCTCGGAGCCGTCACTTGCTGTATGGATAGCATTAAGCCTAATAAGGGTTGGGCAGGGCTAGAGCCTAGCGTACTGATTTCCTACCGACTAGCAGAGTCGGGAACCATTTGGGAACCGCGCGAGTCCTGGCTGCAGGTCTCCGCTAGCCCGGAATGGAATCACGGGATGGTGGCGGAATATGACTCAAGGATGACTAGGCGCGTGAGTAGTGACTGCCAGAAAGGGTATTAATAATGCACGATGTCTGGGGTGACACAGCAAGTTATTTCAGTGACTGAGCGACTTGGAATACATTGAAATGGCGGCCTAAACCTCCCCATTCCACAACCACAATGGCCGCCCAAAGCAGCTCTACCTTTGCAAATCCTCCAAACTATGCTTTTACCTCTCATCGTCTTCATCGAACTCTACATGCCTCTGACAAGCAACCAATTGTCCTTGTAGCATGTGGTTCCTTCAACCCCATCACATACCACCATCTCCGAATGTTTGAGATGGCAAGTGACTTCGTTCGGCAGAACACCAATTTTGAGATTGTTGGTGGATATCTCAGTCCTGTCAGTGAGGAATACGAGAAGCCAGGACTGGCTCGAGCCCATCACCGGTATGTGCGGCTTTTGGGCTGCGCAATCTTATCTTCGAATCCATATTGACACGAAATAGGGTCAATATGTGCACGCTCGCTACAGAGCAGGAGTCTTCAGGGCTAATGGTCGACTCGTGGGAGGCATTCCAGAATTATCAGCGCACGGCTGTCGTCCTCGACCACTTTGATTACGAGATCAATACAGTTCTTGGCGGGATATCTACCCGAGATGGTGAACATCGTGACGTTCGGATCATGCTTCTTGCTGGATCGGACTTGATCAGCACCATGTCTGAGCCAGGTGTTTGGTCTCATAATGATGTCAGTTACACGTGTTGCGCATGTGCTCCAAGCTAATGGGCGGATTCCTAGCTCGATCGCATACTTGGACGCTATGGCACATTTGTTATTGAACGAACAGGGTCCAGTATGGATCAGGCGACAGATAGCTTGGCGCGCTGGCTGAACAGCATCTATCCTATCCCCCAGCTGGTCCAGAATGATGTTTCCTCGACGAAAGTTCGGTTGTTCTTTCGTCGGGGTCTCTCGGTTCGGTACCTCATCCCAGCTGCTGTTATTGATTATATAAAGCAGAACTATCTATACCTAGACGACGGGTCGGGCCCGGAGAAAGAAAAGGGGAAGGACAAAGAGAGTGGAGAAGCCGAAACTAGCCTTCGAGACGGCGGGTTTCTACTACAATTATAACTTGCTTCCAGTTGATACCTCGGATGATCTATTTACCTTGAAGGTAGAAGAATATGTATTCCTCCATAGCTTGTGACGGAAATGCCAGTTTCACTCCACCATCTTGGATACTAGACAAACTGGATAGCATCTCGTTCACGAAAGAAATCTTAAGTGTGCACATTAAATTTAAGTTGGGGTCCGTGTTGTCAAAAGTAACTGATAGCGCTCGCCTGACCACCCGGACGTGACGACAAGCGCCATATATATATCAGAGACATTTTGCAGTACCTGACTCCATTTCCCCCTTTTCCCGATACTACTTAAGACGACGAATGCCCATACCTCAGTGAGCTCACTACCCGTGACTGAGGTGTGCATTATCCGTTCTTTCTATTATATCATTATGCTCGTTACTTGACGTCGTGTAGGCTCGTGTTTAGGTCCGTAGTACTACATGAATAGTCTCACTACCCGTGACTGAGGCTCGTGTTTAGCTCTCACCTTTTCACACGTGTTGGTGTTCCTGACATAGTTTTCAAATGGACCACTTGAGAAAGCTTGCAGAAGAAATGTATCACTCATCCATACATTCCATGCATGATCCACACATTTTCTTTTGCAGTCAGGTGGCCCCAAACCCGAGCCATTTGAAAGCTAGTGACGGGCGCGGTCTCACTCGGAGTCGCGGCGATGCACCTCAGATGGAATCGGAAGTAGTAAAATGCACTAGTAGAGCCCACACGCTCAAGAGAGTCATAACGGTCGTGTACTCACGGTCACTGGCTTGTCTGAGTCTCCATCGTTGTAAGGGATAAATAACATTTGGCCTTTGCAGGTCAAAGGCACATAGAAGACTTCATAGGTCCCTGTTGGAAGCTCCCGCATAGTTATTGAGGGAAGCCTGTGTGATAAATGTAAATTAGATACATGCCACTAGTAGCTGCTGTGCTTTAGAGTAGTTGTTGGCAGAGACGAACCTTGTGACTCTGGCTGTGTGTGATTTGAGTGCTTCTTTGATGGGATAGTGGGCTTTGTTTGAAAATAGTGTCTCATTCCGTCCGATTTCCAGGGGGCGGCAGAACGAAGAATGTTTTCTTCTGAGATAATCGAGGTACTCAATCTTGAGATGATAATCTGAGCGGAGTCTCGTCACAGATCAGAAAACCTGGGACTCGCAATGACCGGGATCATGACTCCAGTGGCAATGTCATGGGCAGGATCCCATTAGCGATGCGGCTGGATCCACAAGCTGACTAGAGCCATTGAAACGCCATCACTGAGTGATATTCAGGACACATTCCACCACCAGTTCCAAGACTATCAGAGCCCGTGAGGTAAGGCTGTGTATCAAGCGTCACACCACCTGCCCATTGCACAGCTATCATACCCATATCTAGATTGGGGTGGGGTATGACTCCACGATAGATTAACGGCAGGGGATTAATCGAATAAACTTTAAGCTCAATCGTCATTAATATCGTGGCGCCAGTCAGGCGCACTTGCTGAGGCTGCCAGAGTCATATTCCTTCCACAGTCGCTCCAACGCTAATAGAGGTAGGTACTGTCGATCACCATCAGTTCTTGCACTCTTGTGCTTGCATGAAATATAGTAAATGCGAATCTGTAATGTCGTGAGCGTGGTGTCCGTAGTGCACGAGATGCGATACTGGCCTCAGCGTCATTGTTCCAAGCTGTAGTGCCAATGAGAAGGGGTGAATCATACAAACAGCTCGCGTAACAAACGAGGGGCCACGTAGTTAGAAAACTACCCAGCTGTCATGTCCTGCAGAAAATTCCTATCTCCGGCGAAAGGTGTCAAAGACAGGACTGACGCAAGTGCACTCCAAACACACAAAAGAGCGGGTTACGAAGTTGGCAAAATGATGGCAAGAAGACGGAGATAAGAAAGGGTACACCGTCACGGTTGGTAGAGGGCTCAGGGGAAGAGAAGAAAAAGATCGGAAGCCTCACAGAACGTGAGAATGTCGACATCAACAGTGACTTCCTGCAAAATGTCGTATCAAGCTACGGTGAGCCTTGCTGAGCCCCGGGTTCAGCGAGGCCGACCGTAGTTCGACACGCCAGTCAAGCAAACCAGTGGCTTAGCGCCGTTCAAAAGTGCCCTCGTTATGAATACACCACGAAATGGAAGCTGGAACACAAAAAAGATATTTGCATCCTAATGTATACAGGACCGGAAATTATTGGTGATGGCGACGTGCGGAGTGGCGGCGTGAATCTAGTGCCAGTGAAGGATAGAATGTTCATGACGGGTTCAACCAGCGGAACGCCAATTATTGTCGTTGATGAGTCATGATCGAGGATGAAATATCGTCTTTCAGGCCTTCAGCCGGCAGTGGTTGAGATAGATCCTTGTCACCATGTTTTCAAGTTGTAGTTACTATCAATAAGCCGTTTTTATTGTTCTCCCTGTGTTATTCCTCCTCGAAAACCGAGTACACACAGGCGCCGAGTACTGGTCCTAGTAATAGGTTGTTCCTCGACTAATAAGTATCTTCGATGATTCGCATGCATTGAGATGTCTACAAAGGAAAGCACTGCATAAATTTGTACGTATAATATGTGAGGGACTGCGGAAGTGCATCGATCTTTGAAAGATACTGCATGCAATAATAGATAGAAAGTAACGTGGAGTATTGATGTAGGATATACAGAGGACGTGTCGTCAGAACTCGTGGTTGAATACATCGCTCTCGCCCTGCAATGCGGCAGCGTGGTCATTCTCCACCGCTGCATCCCCATTGCCTTGTCTCCCAGACCCATATGTTCCACCGCCTGCATCTTCTGGCACCTCCAGATCAACACTCGATTCTGCTCTGCGCGAGTAGGTCGACTCTAGATCACCATCATCGCCAGTTGTAGAGCGATTCTTTGACTTCTTCTTTCGTTTTTTCTGCTCGGGGGCGGTATATGCATCTTCCGTTCTTGCCCACCTATCTTTCTTCTTTTTCTTCTTCCGCGCTGGAGCGTCTCCCTCAGGAACTATATCATTGAAGTTGGCAGGGTAACGCCAACGAGAACTTCCTGATTCAGCTGAACGCATGCTACCTTCACGTCCGGGATTGTAGAATGATTCATCATCAGCCTTCCAGAGAGCACTGCCATTGGTTGGCTTGGTAGAGGAATCCTGTGTGGTTGAGCGGCTTGGTGACGCTTGGCCCTCCTCTAGAGGCTGGTCATCCAGAGCAGAGTTTGGATTACGGTCATTGTATCTCCCTGCCCACTGAGAACGTTGTTCATGACGCTTGATGGTTGAAGTGTCGACAAGGCCGTAGCGCTCGACCCACTTGGGTGTGCGGCGGTGATTCTTGTTGTTCCTAACATTCTACAATTCAGGACACGTCAGTACTTTAATCTACAGAAACAATGCGGCTAGCGCTCCTATTACCTGTATGTAAAAGTTGTGCACATGTCCTGGGATAAGGAAGTTACTTGAATGCAATCAAACTGTGGTGATCACAGTGCATACCTGGAATGTATCCGCAAATCGTGAGTAAAAGATTCAGCCAGAAATCCTTCCCGATACCGAACCTCTGCTGCCACAGCTGTATTCAAATGACTCGTCAGCACTCGGTTCCACGATAGCATTCCTTACGACAAGATCGCAAAGATACACACCCAGTGGGGGGAAGAGCGTCCCCATAACGAAGAGTATGACGGCGTACACATGGTATCGCTTGACCTTTGGTTTCGCCGGTTTGTTAGTCTTTGCAGCTGGCATGATGATGCTCGCCGTAACCGACGTTCATGAAAGGGAGTAAGAGTAAGGTACAGCATGACAAGTTGCCGCTTGCCACTTGGCGTTGCTGGGCCGCCGCAATCTCTAAAAGAGGAAACGACACGTGAATGATGCCGTTACCTAAACAAGCGTCGCAACATCGTGTTCAAGCACCATCCGTTATTAGACTTCAAAGCTTCAGCGTTAACCTCGACCATCCATACTGTGCTCATCGGTGAGCGCAACGTGTACATATCTCGGTGAGTAATGGAATTGTTAGATCTATATATTTAGTTTCAATGTCCTCGGCAGGAATCACAATTTGACCTGTTTCGCACTAGGTCTACACTCCGAGCTGGAGGCACTTCACAATTTCTATAATGGACCATGATGAAAACGAACCGGTGCTCGACCTCTCAGATGTCGTACACGATGAACCTTTGGGCTCTGATGAAGAACAGATCCATAGTGGAGATGAGGTCGACGTGCACGCCCCTTCCTCATTCTCCGATTCATCACACCACGGACATTCGCCACACAGTGGCGTACCCCTTTCCCTCGACCCGTCGGTGTCTCCGGAGCATTTCTCAGTAGAAATGCTGGAGCGCGAAATCGCCAGTCTCCTTCACCAGAATGCGACGGCTGCATCTGCTGCACTCCTAAGTGCCGCCGCCCAGCAGCGCCAGGCACAAAACGAGCACGACCACGATTCCTCCATTCAGGATTCCGCTCCAGATGATACACATAAAGTCAGCGATTCTACAACTGCTGGTGATACTATTTCTGGTCTTGGTCTTAATCTTCGTAGTATCACTGCCATGCTGCAAGCAGCACACGCGCAGGCTTCATCCCACGAGCGCCATGCTGAATCATTGAAGCTCCACGACACGGAGCTTGAGCATGGTCTGCGTACTACGCGCACCGCCCCCGCGTTCCATTCTCTAACGGCTGGCGATGCTGATGACTATATAGTGGATGGTCCTCGAGAATTGGGGCCTCGGGACTTGGACCTCCTTTACCCCGCACAAGAGATAAGGAATGACGAACATAACGACGACCGAAATGGGAATGATGCTGCATGTTCCCCACAACACAAACCTCGGACGGATGTACCAGATGCCCACGAAGGCGTGCCTGGAGAGTTCAATGATATCAGTGACATATTGAATCATCTTTCATCACATTTTGACACCGAACCAGAAACGGATCCCACTCACGGACACCTTCAGGCACCATCGACCGAAAGTACATCCCCCATATCTCGTTCTCGTACCACGCCTGCCCAGTCACCCGTGCGTTCTAGCCAGCATCTACCCAGTCCATCGCGCCCCACTCCACAACCTATTGCTTCTACATCGACAGCGCCAAAGAAGTCTCCCGAAAGCAAGAAGTCAAAGAAGGGGAAAGATAAAGATAAAGATAAGGAGCAAAATGGCGAAAAGGAGAAGGCAATAAATATACATGCCTGTGAAGAACCGCTATGTCGCAAGACATTCACCCGAAGGAGCGATCTCGCGAGGCACATGCGGATCCACACCGGCGAACGACCGTTCGTTTGTAACCATGGCGGATGTGGAAAGACGTTTATTCAGGTTTGTATTGTTTATCAGATTACACGCAGCGTCTTACAACTTTTCTGTCACATAGCGATCTGCATTACACGTTCATCAACGGGTACACACTGGCGAGAAACCGCATTCTTGCGAATATCCAGGGTGTGGAAAGACTTTCGGGGACTCGAGCAGTCTCGCACGGCACCGGCGAACGCACACAGGAAAACGACCCTACAAGTGTGAAGATCCAGAGTGCGAGAAAACGTTTACACGTCGCACGACGCTCACCCAACATATGCGAACTCACGATCCAACATGGGAACCAGATCCTAACATGTGGGTGTCCAAGCTTAATGTTGTATCCATAGGTACTGATTGGATGATGCAGAAAATACAATTTCAAAGCCAAAAAACAAAAGGTTTCTGACACAACGGAAGATCTCGAGCTAGAAGAATCAGTGCGCACTATTTCTGCACTATTTTCGCAGACTGGGGGCGTCGCAACCAGGCCCCTGGTGGCTAGTGCACCGGGTGAGCCACTTGAAGCCAGAGTGGCAAGTATCAGTGCAGAGATCGCTGCTGCAATTGCCCAGGCATCTTCACGAGCGCTGGACGAGGACGAAGATGAAATGGAGGAAGAAGAGGGGGTTGACGATGATGATGGATGGTGCTCTGGGCATGAAATTGGGAGACCTGAGAGCATAGTGCCCAATACGAGCGGGATCAGAGGCAGTGGTAGTGATGACAATGGTGGGAAGGGTATTGCAGGCGTGGAAGACAACGATGAGGACAGCGACACTTTTCCTATCCCACTACGGACACGCAAGGGTAAGGAACCGGTTTCTTTGGTAGGAATCAAGAGGAAACGATGATTAAGCTCCTGTCGGCCGGCTCGTGTATGTATTGATATTCTGCTTTTACGTATTCGCTGTATAATCACAGGGAATTCATTCACGTTCGGGGTAGCAGGGTCTCCGACGTATGCCGGATCTAGTGGGTACTGTGAGAACAACCTGCTGAATCTTGACAACGACACTGGGAAGCGAATCCATCATCAAGGTGTTTATTGAAATCTCCGTTTCCATCCGCATAGCAGACGGGCAGATATAACGCTTAAGTATTGTGAAACATTTCCATGTTTCCTTGCTCGCACTTTACAACACCTTACCTAGAACTATAATGGCGTCGGTCTCAGAACAACCCCCTAGCACGGATCTGATCACCTTGAGCAGGTGAGCATGGATATGTTCCGGTAGAGTGCGAAGCTAGACACTGACGACTTGCAGACATGTGATGGACGATCAGCTGCGACTGGGAACAACCGCTACGGGAGATCTCACTCTCTTGCTCATCGCTATCCAAGTGACTAGCAAGTTCATCGCAACCAATGTACGAAAAGCCCGGCTCATCAACCTGTATGTCATTTAACTACACGAATGCTTGTATTTGGAACACCCCTGATATAACAGTCAGTGTCGGCCTTGCTGGCGAGACCAATATCCAAGGCGAGGAACAGAAGAAGCTTGATATTCTATCCAATGACATCATGGTCAACGCCCTGCGGGCGTCTGGAAAGACCGCAGTCTTGGTCTCGGAGGAGCTTGACAATGCTATCATCATCGAGGAGAAAAACAGGGGAAAGTACTGCGTAGTTTTCGACCCGCTTGACGGCAGTAGCAACATCGATGCCGGTGTCAACATCGGGACTATCTTCGGCATTTACGCTGTGGTGCGTCTCTTTCACGTTGATATCTTCATTGCCTGATCCGCTTTTGCAGAGACCGGACTCTGATGGAACTATAGCAGATGTGCTCAGACCAGGGAATGAGATGGTTGCTGCAGGATACACCATGTTAGTCGTCCATATGACTGCCTTTCCAAATGTCCTCACATCCATCTAGGTATGGTTCCTCAGCGAACTTGGTTCTCTCCACTGGGTCTGGTGTCAACGGCTACACCCTGGATGCCGCTCTTGGAGAGTTTATCCTCACTCACCCTGATGTATGAAGCCACCTCCTATCTCGTACCCGTGATGTTCCTAATCTATTCTCCAGATAAAAATACCTCCTCGCGGCAAAATTTACTCCTTCAACGAAGGCAACTCGATGTATTTTTACCCTCCCGTGACCAACTACCTAAACTCGATCAAGTATCCGAAGACTGGTTCTCCTTACTCTGCTCGGTACATCGGGTCGATGGTTGCAGATGTGCACAGGACACTGTTATATGGAGGGATTTTCGGCTACCCTGACGATAAGAAGAGCAAGTCTGGGAAATTGCGATTACTATACGAGGCATTCCCCATGGCCTTCCTGACCGAGCAAGTAAGTGTTTCAAGGTGGACCCTGGTTAACTCATTACTAACCGCATTACACAAAGGCCGGTGGAGTCGCAACTACGGGCACGAAGCGCATCCTTGACATTGTCCCAACGAGCATACATGAGCGGTGCTCTGTGTTCCTTGGGAGCCGGGATGATGTGCAAGACCTTATGAAATTCTATCCCAGTGAGAATGTATAATCAAGACTAGCGACTAGTGATACGCTTTTGTATCGAAGTATGTACAGCCATGTTCAATGGATTAATTTTGTGAGGATGATTCATCATCGCGTGGTTTTTGCGTGGATAGCTTCGCCCAATGAGCTGATTTGAAATTGAAAGTCCTCGGAAACACGATTTCTCGCCGCTCGGAGCTTTGATAGACTAGTTCGAGGCTTTTGGACGTCACAGGCTGGGCCTTTTATCAGATTCAGGAGTGCTGGCATACAGTCATCCTCAGTAATGCGTAAGCATTGGCAGTTCCAAGAAGGTGTGTGCTTAAGATCCATGCTGGTGAATTTGATGGCCATGTTTGTCGGACAAGATTGCTAAATCCCTAAGGCCTTCGGTCTTCGAATTATAGGAGACTTCGACGAATGAGATTTGACGCGATATTTGCGCAATAGCACGCGCTGTTACCATTGTTGGGCCAGTACGAGACGTGTTCGAGAGATTATACTTAAGGAGGACCCTCAGTACGAGAGACGTGTACGTACGTGTAAGAGTCGGAAACAAGGTTCGAGTGTTGGCATTAAATTTAATATTGACAACGCGGTATCATGGCGGTTTTAGGTTCACTAGCGGTGCACCCCCCAGATTCCCGAACCTAATTATTATGCAACATTTACATAAGTTCTTGACGAAATAACTCAAACACCCTCGAGGACAACCGGTATACTCTTGATCTACCGCAGGGCTGAAGATCGGTCCATCGGCGCCGTAGCCCAAGATGGTTCCTGGTATCACGGACAAACATACAATGTGCTGTCACCTGCCAGGTCCTGCCTTGTCAGACTCAGCTTATCGGAAATATTGGAAATATTAGTCATTTTCTGCCAACAGCGCTTAGTGAGCACGCAATAAGTACCAGAAATCTAATCAGTCTATTTTTCACCACACCCCCACCAACTGTCTTACACGCATCGCCATTATCAAACAATAACTCACGCCATCTCGACTCATCCATGGCGCCGCACTTGCAAGGACTCAATCTCGTCCATAATAATTCTCCTGCACCACAGGACACTCATGACCTCCTAGCATCCTCGCCTTTCCCCGACTTCTCAGCCCACCTTGACCTGTGGACAAATCTTGCGTTTGAGACTGATGAACCTCTGAGTCATATCAAGGGAAAGAGAAAGTCGGTGGACGAATCGGAAGAAGAAAGTGCTGCATCTCCTTTAGGCCTGCCTACCCATGACGGCCACGAAAACGTCGTGCACCCGGCTAGCACTACCATCACAGCCCACTCCGAGGCCCAATCCCCACAGTTCGATCTGAATGCGTTATTGGCTGGATTTGGCATTGACCCAATCTCACTCCCGCAATTGGCGCCCGCACCCGCGGAGAATGTGACAGCGCCTTCGCTTGCACAATTGCTTGCTTTGCATACTGCTCAAGGAGGGACTTATTCTGTACCCCCTCCTCCCCCTGTTGTACATGCTCAGCCTGCCTCACAGCCTGCTACTAAGCGGGCTCGTACATCCAAAAACTCGGCGTCTACGGAGGCATTCGACCCTGCCTCCCCGCTTTCGCCCGCTGGGGAAGAGACCCAAGGTGATTTCATGAATCCCTTATCCGCCGCGGAAGACAAGCGTCGCCGCAATACCGCTGCTAGCGCACGGTTCAGATTGAAGAAGAAGGAACGGGAAGCCGCGCTTGAGCGGCGCGCAAAAGAGCTTGAGGAACGTGTTGTTGAACTTGAACGCGAGTGCGAGGGCCTCCGTAGGGAGAATGGGTGGTTGAAGGGGCTCGTGGTGGGCGTAACTGGCGCGGGTGCGAAATAGGAGGTCAACGAACGGCGTAGCGCCGTGGACGACAGTCTTACTGAGTGAGGCTTAAGCGCCCTTGGCGTTTGGTGCCGGTGACTTCTTGCCATATCCCTTCGCGGGGTGATTGGGAGGGCATTGTTTAGGAAGAGCTTGACTTTCTATCGCACGATATTGTGACGATGGAGCATCTTGTGGAGACCACTAAGATGGTGGGCACCATGAAGTATTGACCAGACTCTGTATTATTATCGATAATTTTTGATTGTTTTACTACCCTTTCATGAATTCGTTATTGAGATACGGCTCTTATCATGCTAAGTTAAGTTCAGGCATAGATATGGTTTGTGATCCACCATGGTTGACAGTCGTGTGTTTGCGGCCGGTTTATAACCGATACCTTCTATCGTTCTTTAGGCATGTGTCCAGTCTATAATCAGCTGTTTATTTGGCCTTGTTGAATTCTCAAGTCCATACCTAAATTAGGTATTCTCGATGGTCCGTGCGTTAGTGAAGAAGGTATAAAGTGGCTGTCTGAACGACTTGAATCTTTACCACTCTGGCCTTTTGGCTTAGATCAAGTGTAGTATCTGTTCTTAATAGTTTAACCACTATTATGAGGGCACCGCCCTCATTCTTTGGTTATCAAATTTTTGCCGCCCTTGTCCTCTCGAGCTCTGCTTGCAACTCGAGGGGTGTGATGACCTTGCTACTGCACTATCGGCTTGTGTCGTCGGGGGTTCCTTTTTCGGAGTTCTTGTCTCTTTGCCGAGTTGGTCACTCTGTAGTCTTTTGACTACTTATGGCCTTTGGCAAACAGATCATGCAACTTTGTTTTGTATTTCGTATGAGATCTTATTCAATGTATCGGGTGTAATTTAGCCTCGGCTATCCCAAATATTGTCGGTAGAAGTGTGCAAGGAGCTAAATGACTAGGTTTGAGACCGGCCTGGCCTATATAATTATGGACAAGTCAAGTGGAAGGACGTATGTCAGACTGGTCACGAGTCTACTAAATGACCGCATGACGTTGGTCGGACAAATGTTCATGCATATGGTGCCACTTGCTTTGAAACGAATAAGGGAGCGGTGAAGCGCTGGGGTGCCGACGCCTCTCGTTTTTGCGTTCAGATTATCCTAGTCATGGGTACAGGGCTACCGCTATGGCTCAAATTTCTCGATCAGGCATGTGCCCGTTGTTTTGACCCAGAGGAAGTGCTGAATCCAATTTCTACAGACATCCAAAATCGTGACCACATTGACTGCCGCAGTCCTTCTCTATACCCGTTCTGCAGGTGTCGCATATTTCGTGACTGGCGCGGTCTTATGTGCAGCGCTTGCCAAGTCCATAAAGAGGGCAATACGACAGGAACGCCCGGTACTGCACTCCGGACGCAAAGTATCTTATGGGTGCGCAAATTCCAGTGACGCATACAGCCTGATTACATCGTCAACACACTCCTGCAGAATGCCTAGCTCACATGCGTCCGCATGCACCTTCTTCGCCACATATATTACGATAACTTGCCTTCAGCTACCTGTTCACCCTACCTTGCCCAGTTCTGCTATGTTCGTTCCAGTGGTCATCTTACCGTGGACATTCATGGTAGTCGTGTCAAGGGTCTGGTTGGGCCATCACTCATGGCCGCAGGTTGCGGCAGGAACCGCCCTTGGAGCCTGCTGTGCTAGCTTTTGGTTTAAGCTATGGATGGACGATGCAGCTGACATCAAGACAACTGCATGGGAAGTCGAAGCGATGGTAAAATCATGGCTTGAACAATGATTTCATGAGCATGTATATACCGATTCCCTACACTTAGAGACACTTATGATTTTTTGTTGGTGACTGCAGTGAGTGATCTGTCGGCTGTGTTTCTATCTTTCCGCTAATCTTGTTTCGGAAAGTTTTTTTTAGACATACACTATTTCCTGCCTTGAAGTAAATTTCTTCTCCTTGCGGCTGTCAGGCATTGGGTTTTTGTTCAATCGTTTCCCCGTCTTTGTTGTCAGATAGACTCAGGATATACGACGAATGCAGGTCAGCGTTTATAGGATATTTCTGTCTCCTCTAACGGTTTCCGGAAGAATGGGGTTATATTCAGTTCATTGCTATAGGTCGGGATAAGTTAGACCGGCTGGTGTCTTTAACTGCCAAGCATGGTCGTCGCCTCACGCTAAACATTCCTTCTCGTCTTCATGGTCTGATTGGGAAACTATATTTTCGCTGTTGCCAAGTAGGACGACAATTCATGTACTTGGTTCGCGTCTAGTAGTAGTAGTATGTGTTGGTAGACGGACTTAGCCTACTAATTTTGTGTCGAGTGACCGATGCATTACGCGTGCCAGGGTCTCCCTCCTACTGGCGATACCTGACTAATGTAGTGTGTCAACAGAGAACTACGAGAGGTTCGACTATGTTTGCGGTCCACATGCAGTCGGCAACCTAGGCTTAACATGAAAATAATTGCACGATAGGAATTTGACTCGTAGGAAGGCCATTACACTCACCTGCTGTAGAGTCTGGGTTGGCGTTCATGGTATTCATTGGTACCTGAACCATACCGAGCAGTCGCAAAACTCATTAGCAAAGAAGCGTCATCGAAAACCTAGGCCAACAACAGATCAGTAAATTAGAGTAGCAGTATTGAAAACAAATGCATTGGTGTCGCCTGAGTAGTTCAGGAGATACTTAATTCAAGCTTCGGCGTTGCGTGCCAGTTTAGTTTAAAGTCCGACAGTTATCTAAGACTACCATTTTTAGACGTGTATTGTGCGAGGGGTCGTGTGCGTGTACGGTGTGTATGTGCGGTCAACTTCGAAATGTACTCGGCTTTAATTTAGCCTCAGCTGTCCCATTGTCGGTAGAACCGCGCATGGAGCTAAATGACCGTATAACTGTTGGTTGGACAAATGTTCATGCATTGCTTTGAAACGAATAAGAGAATGCCGACGCCTCTCGTTTCTGTGTTCAGATTAATATCCAAGCGATGGGTACAGGGCTACCGCTATGGCTCAAATTTCTTGATCAGGTATGTGCCTGCTGTCTCGACCGAGAGGAAGTGCCGCGGCTGAATTCAATTTATACAGGCGTCCAAAATCGTGACCACGTTGACTGCCGGAGTCTTTCTCTATACCCGCTCGGCAGGTGTCGCATATTTCATGACTGGCGCAGTCTTATGTACAGCGCTTGCCAAGTCCATAAAGAAGACAATACGACAGGAACGCCCATTAGTGCGCTCCGGACGCAAAGTATCCTATGGGTGCGCTAATTCGATCCACTTCCAGCGACGCATACAGTCTGATTGCATTATCAACACACTCTTGCAGAATGCCTAGCTCACATGCGTCCGCATGCACCTTCTTCGCCACATATATTACGATAACTTGCTTGCACCTACCTGTTCACCCTACTTTGCCTAGTTCCGCCATGTTCGTTCCAGTGTTCGTCTTACCATGGGGATTCATGATAGTTGTGTCAAGGGTCTGGTTGGGCCATCACACATGGCCGCAAGTTGCGGCAGGAGCTGCCCTTGGAGCCTGCTGTGCTAGCTTTTGGTTTAAGCTATGGATGGATGATGTGGCTGGCATCAGGACAACTGCATGGGAAGTCGAAGCGATGGTAAAATCATGGCTTGAACGATGATCTCAGGAGCGTGCATATATCCATTCCTTACGCTTAGGGGCTTTCATGATTTTTTGCTAGTGACTGCAGTGAGTTCGGTCCGCTGTGTTTCTATCCTTCCGCTAATATTGTTTCGGAATTTTTTTTTGGACGTACGCTAGTTGCCGCCTTGAAGTAAATTTCTTCTTCGTGCGGCTGTCAAGTGTTAAATCTTTGCTCAGTCGTTTACCCATCCTTGTCAGATAGATAGACTCACGATAAATGCAAATCAGCGTTTATGGAAGATTTCCGTCTCCTGCAACGGTTTTCGGAATGCCACCTGAAGTCATAGATCTGAATCATGTTGATATGCCTGTGAGCGGAATGGGGTCACATTGCTATGTAGCGCCCGAAGTTCAATTCACCGTTATAGGTGAGGATCAGGTAGACCGGCTAGGTGTCTTTAACTGCTAAGCATGGTCGTCGCCTCACACTGAACATTCCTTCTCATGGCGCCTTCATGATCTGATTGGGAAATTATATCCTCACCGTCGCCAAGTAGGACGACGATTTATGTACTTGCCAGTGGTTCGCGTCCATGTGTTGGACCTTGTTAGACGGACTTAGCCGTAGTACTAATTTTGTGTCGCGTGACCGACGCGTTACGTGTGACGCGCCTCCTTGAAAGCATGCAGTTTCAGTTTCTCAGATTTCTTTTCACTCGTACTTTGTCCAAAATCGAGAATGAGTCTGCGCCGATTTGCCCAGGCCAACCATGCAGCAAATACTCCAGGTTCACCACACTCTCCGTCGCCTAGGCTGAATGGTGTAACTCATACTCCAGTCACGCCCCGCACACGCGTGTCATATGTTCAATCTCCATCTTCCACTCCTTCCATATCTTCCTCTACGCCATTCGACTGGGATGCTGCACGGTCAAGGAGACCACCACCTTATGCTTCGCCTCTTAGCGCAAAGCGTAAATCTCGTATGAGTACCATTCCGGATGGGCTCAGGCCACTGTCAAAGAAGGTTGTGAAAAAGAAAGGCATATTTGAGAGGTCGGTGATTGTCTCGAGCGTTTGTGCCTATTTGATTGATGAGCTTGGTCATTACACAGAATCACAGCGTTACCTTCACAGATTATGTTCGAGATCTCACTGTTTCCTCACAACCTACCCATGCCGGCTCCGAGAACAACCGGATGGCTCATCGGGTCTAGCATGCACCTGCTGCACCTTTGTCTGCGTGTATCTCAGATACGTGCCACAGCTGACTCAGACATCGGCTGGGAAGACTTGTATTGGGAACGTAGCCAACAGAGTTGGTTTGACTGGGTAAGCTACGCTCGACACTGAGTCTTACACGTCCTTACATGTCTCTCGCAGACCATTCCGATGACGGTCGTTCTGTTGGCCGCCTCGACGTTGAATGCAATGCACCTCTTCACGCAAAGCAAAACGTATCGCCTGCATCGTCGAACCAAGGCGGACCCCGTGTCCTCACCACATACCACGTTTGTAACCTCTCCCGCACGTGCGCGATCCCTTTCTTCCGACGAGCCTTCTCCGATAGCCTCCTTCAAAACTCGCATCCTGCGCGTGATAAAAGTCGTCATCATCTTCCTATGGACATGTTTCATCTCCTTCTGGAAATTCCTGCTTGGTATTTCCACCCCCACGCCTTCATCATCTTCACCCGCACGAGGTGCACCTGCAGATCAAATTCAACAGCTTGAGGTCTGGACTCCAGGAGAGCTTGAGCGCGTGCTTCTCAGCGTATATTCCCCTGTCCATGCTCTTATATGGATGTCTACGGGTCCTACGAATTGGATACTTATGACTGCTGTGATGGGTGCCGTGGGCGTGCAAACCAGCCTTCTCGTACAGGCTTATGAGGGTCTTGTGAAGGATCGTGCTATTCTTGCAGCTGAAGTTATGCATGAATATAACGAAGGGGTGAGTTATCATCGGGTCTTTGGCAGGATGTTTCCCGCTGACATGACCATTATCTCAGTTCGTGTATCCGCGAATGAATACTGTGAAGAAAGACGTCGCTGTCATGACCCATCAATCGGAGATGATAAACATCTGGGAAGACTAGCGATCTCAGATTATCATCTCAGAAATAGCTACAAGTCATCGATTCATCCATGAGAAAGTATACCTGCATGTAGATTGGACTATCATCAGTACATTCACCCTAATATTCTGGACCGTAGTGTCCGAGACCTGATATACATATTGATTTGTGTATTTTATTCGTACCAGCTTGTCCCCAGCTCGTACCTCAACCACTCGCCTATTATTCACCTACGTCACTCGTTCCCTTGCGTTCTTTAAGCTCATCAACCGAGCTCCATTCTTTTGTGCATTGCTCTTGGTTTTACATGTGAACAAGGACTGGAAACTACCTTGCCGAAACGGTGCTAAAACTTTATATATAACGAATTCGCGGTGTAGTAAGCCGTGGAGCAAATGTTATAGATGCC
This sequence comes from Suillus subalutaceus, assembly GCF_016647625.1. Lineage (NCBI taxonomy): Eukaryota > Fungi > Basidiomycota > Agaricomycetes > Boletales > Suillaceae > Suillus > Suillus subalutaceus. The sequence goes on from NW_024540304.1 coordinate 195,011, forward strand.
ACGTCGCGTCCCACCACTTACCAGCTGTACTTACTATTTGGTTGTCAAAAGACAGAGTTATTCTTCCAAAGTCTTGTTTGTCTGAAAGACAGGAGCTTCAAGGACGCATCTCGAAGTGAAAACTGGGCATGCACTTATGCTGCCATCGGCCATGACCAGCACATTCACGGCCACCCTGGGGTTACTCTCGCTAACTCTCTTATACATCTGCTACCACGCAGCAAATGACGTCCGTCTGACAGTTTCTCCACAAGGATGTCGAATGTCATGGATGTCTCCATCTTACCTCCTCCAACACGAATTCAATTCTTCATGGACGCCGTTAGCACACCGGTATTCACTCTGGTTATACCGCGAGGTGGGATGGGATCCTAACCAGGTGCGTGTCTATTAACCACTCCATTAGCTGCAATCCGATAACTAATGCTCAAGGACTCGAAATGATTATCTCCGAACCCTACTACTGATAAAGGTCATGGGTGTACCAGTTCTGTTCATCCCTGGAAACGCTGGCTCGTCGCACCAAGTCCGGTCCATTGCATCCTCTGCCGCAAGACAATATTTTTCGTCTCCTTTTGTCGTATCCAGCGACTTTACGGATCGTGGAATTCAGTCGCTGGACTTTTTTGCTGGTAGGCTCAAATTTAACTTCACGTAGCTCAGATCGGTGTCGCCATAAGCTACCACATGTTGACAGAGTCTCGCTGACGTGTATCCTTTGTCTAGTGGAATTCAATGAAGACCTTTCGGCTTTCCATGGACCTACTATTGAGTCACAGATCGAATATTCCGCTGCGGCGATAAGTTACATCCTCTCACATTATCCCCCTAATACCCGAATCATCGTCATGGGTCATTCGATGGGCGGCATCGTAGGGACCGCTCTTCTCCCATCTGACGACATATCTGCATTGATAACCATGTCCACCCCACACACGCTACCGCCCGCCCGCTTTGACGCCCGTATAGATGAGATATACCGACGAAACACTGAATCTTTGGCGAATGACCCTACGCCTGTCGTCTCGATATGTGGAGGTGCAACAGACATGATGATTCCGTCTGAGTCCTGCATTCTACCAGATCCCAGAGGTGGAAATCCGGGAAGTGCTGTTTACCGTCGTACAGTCTTCACATCTGCACTGGAGGGTGCGTGGACTGGGGTTGGTCATCGCGAAATGGTATGGTGTCATCAGGTGCGATGGCGGGTTGCTCGTGCTGCCCTCGAGCTTGGAGGAGCAAATTCCGATGTAGACATGGCGGTCATATTGGATACCTGGCTTAGCAGAGATGGCCGTTTCCTTCCTCCCGCAACAGGCATAGAGATCTCCGAGGCAACGACTTACGAGGCTCTCCCTGAGGGTATGGATCTAGTCTTGAGAAAACCCATTGGATCTCGGACATACCTCCTCCCTGTACCGCGTGCTCTCGAAACGAACGCTACATTTATTTTATTTGTATCACGAGGCAGCATATCACCCATTGCACCCCAGCATTCGACCAAACTGCAGGCGTTACCTTACTTTTGCGTTGGACGCTCGACATCACCAACAGCACATCAATCCTCAGAGTCTGTGTCGTGTGTACCCCTCGAGCCCAGTACTCTGAAGCTCTTGCCAAGCCCTATACTGGGAAAACCTTTTCCAGTACCGGATGAGGGGTCCGATGAGAGCGATGGCGTAGTCCTTTTCGAGGCCACAGTACCACGTACACCCAGTGATGCGGAGGACGCTTGGATCGGTGTTCACGTTAGCGCTGCCGGTGAAGATGACTGGCTGTTTGGAGGATTTGACGAGACTCTGACTTTTCCAAGTGATATTGGCGTCTTTGGTCTGTTTTCACATCCCTTGGGCTGTTCGTTCTTTTAAATTTTGATTGCATGATAGACATCGTTGCTGGTGACGCAAAGCTTTCGCTGCAACCTACTGAGCATACTTTGGTACGGAGGCACATTACCTTTCCGAAGTTGCTCTCGAACGCGCTCTTGGTGTACACACTCAATCCAAAATCAGCCCGTCCCACGGCGTCTTGTGCACGTACGTTTATGGTGCTTCAGTATCAAGAACATTGCTGATGATTTTCTCGATATAGGTTCTCCGCCCTTGCTCCCCCCGCTTTTGGTACACAAGTCTCACTCTGCAGAAACTCATTATTATTGCCTGGAACATGGGACATCAGTTGCTCTTCATACACATGCATCAGCGCCATACATACCCCTCTCAAGGGTTTCTCCGTCCTATAGTTCAGAGCTCTGGATATACTCGACTGGCACTGGCTGTGAAGATGTCAACGAGTTTACTTTGACTATCAACTGGTGGACGACCATTGGGAGGGTTGCTACTAGGTATCCCACCACCCTAATAAGCTGGGGTGTAGGTGTAGTTGCGCTGTTGATGTTTCAGGCATGGCGCGTGAGCGGGAAGGGTGCAATGCCGAGTGTGTCACAATCGTTGGTCGCCTTTATCTGTCGCCTCCTGCCCAAACTGCTTGCTGCATCCTTTGTTGTAGCCCTGTTGCCCTTGAGCCCTGATTACTACTTAGGAACTAGAGGAGAACCGTTTCTCGGATTTCTTGCGCCAGTCCTGCTGGTTGTCGCCACAGGTCTAGTATGTGTCAGCTGGTGGCTCATGTTACTCCTCATGTGGCCTTTGAGATTCCTCACCCGATTGCTACCCCCGAAGTGAGTTATTATCAGCCATGGGAACAGTATTACTGAAACAATCCGCTCCACAGGAGCAGGCGACACGATGACCTGGCAATGCCACGAAGCACCGTTGTCTCTCTTATTTCCATCTCTTTTCTGGTGTTTCTGGTGGTCCCATGGCAAATTGCGTTTATGGGATGCTGGTTGATTCATTTACACACATGTGCGAGCTCAGCACATCGGAAGCCTTACCCTGGGTCTGTGCCTTCTCTCCGAAGCACACCCATCGAATCGTTTCCTCTGCGCGAGCGCTTTGACGGCCGCAAGGATGACACACAAGACACTGAACCCAAAGAAATAGAGCCCTCCCAAGAACCTGAAATTCAGGACGTGCGCCAGGTTCAGCGTTTGGCCATCATCACCGATGCTCTGAATGCTACCCAAGCTTATCATGAGAACACGCATCTCCTGTTGCTGATGACTTGGCTTCTGCCATTGTCAATGCCTGTGCTCGCGGTTTGGGTGCGAACCCTGATGACTGCTGGGTACACGGCCCCGTTCAACGGCGACCATAATGTCTTCAAGGTTGTACCGTTCCTTGTGCTTGTTGAGTTTACAAGTCGCAAAAAAAGTGCTTTGTTATCGTACGGAAAGTGAGTGTTGTTTGTTGTTGTCGAGATCGAGACTCATTAGTATACATCACAGCACGGGATCATACCTTCACTGGGGATACCTCATCGTCGCCTGTGTGTCATTCTTGCTTGGCTCCCGGGAGGCATACAGGGTGTTCGATGTTACGAGTTTGTGCATCGGGTGCGCATTAGTCGTAAAATTCAGTCCTGTCCGATTTGGTAGACGCATTGCTACATGATGATTCAAAGGCTACTTGTTTGCACTGTGCACATATTCACTTTTCGCTGCCAATGGAACGGTTACGTAGAGGCGGCTCACACCATGGAGAAGACACACCGCCCGCTTCTATGGTATGAGCTGGCTTGGATACGAGCGCCTGTGATCCGACTCACCAAAGCCCGATATGTCGCAAGAATTCCCTCTGTCATAACTCAAAGAACTCCCATTGCTATTACGAATTATATATGAAGCTTTCGCTACCGCCCTTGTATTTTTCCCTCCCAGTGTTGTACTGTCACCACCACCAGTTCCTCCATGATAGTCTACACGGGAGGATTGCTCCACAGTCATAGGTGTCGGGCGAGTCAGTGCGAAGACGCGGATCAGTAAAAGATTGACATTTCTTAGTATCGCGTGGTTATGATGGTGCATTGTGAACTGCACCTAATGATATCCAGGGTCACCGACCTCCGGCAATTACGTAACAAAATTTGTGATCGTTTATGTTACGAACAAAAGGTTGATGGTTGTTGTTTGGTTCCGAAAGTGATTGTGCAAATAAAGGGATGAACGCAAAAGGCAAGTCGAGCAATTGGTTCATTTTTCAACCTGTTTCTTTCCTTCCTTCCTTCCATCTGCGCTGCCCCCCAAACTCCAATATTGAACTGTTTTTCAACTACACTTCTAGAACCTGATCGCCGTTGTCATCTAGACGGCAACCCTTTTTGAATTTACCCACCTTTTTTTCAAGACGTCCAACCTGCGAGCACCAACCCATACCACCGTTTCGCCTTCTAGCTCAATAAGCGTACGAAACGGTGCAGCAAGAATGGCAAACCCTTCTTCATCACACCATGAGCGTGACCGCGAACGTGAACGCGAGCGTGAACGAGAGCACCGTCACCGCTCAGAGCGACACCACCATCACCGAACCATTTCTTCAACAACCCTCCTACTCGTCCTTTCCCTAGTTCTTGCAGTTCTCGCAGTCATGCTTTCGCTACCCGCATCCAGTAGTACAAAGGCAGCAGCAGGAGGTGCAGGAGGTGGAGCAGAGGATCCTGCTGCATCTGGACTCTGGGGTTATCTAACTCCCAAACGATCGCAAGCGCTTGTAGCTCGCGAGAGCTCTGTTGCTGGTCGTGAAGCTGAAGTAGCACGTCGCGAAGCAGAGCTTCTTGTTGGCGCACCTGGTGGTGTTCTTCCTGTTCAACAATCCCCGGTCGTTTGTCCTGTATGCCCTACCGCTACGGTCGTAGATTTCGCACCTGCTCAGACCATCATCAAAGAAGTCGTAAAGGAAGCAGACCTTGCACCTCCAGGGTGGTGGAAGGAGGCCAATGCTCGTGCCGAGGAGATTCTAGATCGCGAGCTCAGAGTTAGCGAACGAGAACGCGAGATTACTCGGCGCGAGGAGAGTGTTAACAGGAGAGAGCATGATTCTTCCAGACGCGAGGCTTGGATAATGGAGCAGCTTGTGTATGTTCCTTTATTCCAAGTAGTTATGATTGAATTACTCACCGAGCTCTTGTACAGTCTCATCAACAACGATGGAGCTTCCCTCGAGGAAGAAGTTTTTTATGAGCCTGCTGGTGGCAAGCGGAAACTCAAGGTACCACCAATCGTCCCGCGCCGTCCTGAGCTCTGAGACGAAGGAGGATTTTCCGTTTGTTTATGTCAATCAATAAATTCGGAAAATCTTTCTATTTCATCTTGTGTAACAGTCTGTATCTCCTCCTTCGTCCGGGCTTGGGGGACAACGGTTTCATCTCGTCCCCCTTGTCATCTTGCGGTAAAGTGGAGACCAGTTGGTGGTGATGGCTGCTTTTAGATACGACGCGATCGAAACACGCTACACGTGACGGCTAATGGCCATATCTTGATTTAATTTTGGAGTTATTTTCCATGCCACCAACTGGATCTCTCGTTGCCGCGAAAGAACAGTTTTGCTGACCATGTTTTTTTGTTTGTTCCATAGGAGCTTTCTCCCATGATAATCGCCGAAACTGAAACAAAAACCATCATTCAATATGAAACTTTACCTGCCTCCACTGTCACGGTTCCCCCACCTGCCAATACCCGTTTTGCTGCATTCCCTACGCCTGAAGTCTTTTCATCGTTCTACACAACTCAAATTCCCAGAACTACGGCCATCACTGTTGAAGAAGATATCATTCGTGAGCCCCTGCTGGCTGAGGAGGTAGATGAGTATGAGGTGGAAGAGTTCGAGGATGAAGATGTGAGAGCAGTTACACTGCGCCGCAATGCCCGGCCGAACCGGCGTCCGCCACCAAATTCACGTGGCTGGTTGTGGTAAATGGACCTTTTTCGCCAACTTTGCTCTTTTCTTTATTCCTTTAACCACCTGCTTCATCTTTATTCCTGTTTCTTTCTTCTTCATCGCTGCGTGGTTTCCTATGACTTCATTCTACTTCAGCCTTGCCATCTCCCTTTACACACGACACGACAACTCACGGTTCACGGACTGCGTTTGATACGTACGGATTGAGACGGCCTATGACATGACGATGGGATTCACTGCTTTCTTGAGTATGTAGTATAGGTTACGCTACAATTCTTTGACTACTTATAGCCCCTGTTCTTGGAAATATACAATTTAGCGGCGGGCCTTCGCTGTGCATACTTTCTATGGCTGTGGGAAATTTTGGTAAACCTCGTGTTAAGCTTTAGTCCTTTGTGTTTTATACCCTTTGTGTTTAGACCAATTGATAAATTCGAGTGGAAACTCCTGAACCGCGTCGCCACCTTACATCGCGTTATAGATCACTTCGAAACAATATCTCTCCAGCCATCCTTAGTTGTTGCCATCATCAATTAGCAATTGTCTGCGCCTGTCAGAACTCATCAGGGGTTTTTGCGAGCCCAGGCAATTCCAGCGATGGCTCAGACACGCTGTCAAGTGAGTTAATCGACGTGCCACTTCCTCCGTAGTATCCCAGCATTACTCCATTTCCCCTGAGCTGTCATGTCAACCGTTGCGCGCGTTTTTACTTACAGTGACAATTTAGTACTTCGATGAAAGTGGTAATAGTCGCAACGGAGGTTGTTTTGCGGGGGATGATCGATGCAAGTATGTTCATCCTGGAAACCCCGCTTGGGATACAGCTCAGAGTCGGGGTCCTCCAAGAGGTCGCGGAATGGGCAGAGGTGGAAATTTTGTGAGTGGATTTTGATATGCCTTTGATGATCGTTTTCACTAACCTTTCCATCTCTTTTAGGGAGAACCGAGAGGATCGTTTGGTCGTGGAAGAGGGCGCGGATCTGGCGCTGTCAATATATCCAGATCATCTTCGGCATCGGGATGGGATACCGGAGGAGGATATGACAATAATGCACAGAGCTCGGGCTCGGGCTGGGCAATAACAAGTTCAAGTGCAAAAGGTAGACTGGGCTCCTTTATGTAACTTGGCACATCTAATGTATCATACATCTCAGATTCCGGTAAACAAGCTAATATTGCCACTGCTTCTCTGTGGGACACTGCCGACCCATGGGGTATGGGCTCAGACTCGGGAACAAAGGAATCTTCTTCGAAAGGCGGATGGGGTGAAAGCGACACATGGGGCGGCAACTCCGCTACAAAAGATGCCTCTGGAGGCGGATGGGGGTAATGCTCCCGGTGGCGACAAGTCTTCTAGTGCATGGGGCGCAGCAGAGACGATGGACACGACGTCGCGCGCGCAAGAGAAACCTAGGAGCTCAGAAGCAATGGAAACTTCTGCAGGCGCATGGGGTGACACCTCCAATAACGGGTGGGGCAATCCTCCTGGTGGCGACAAAATCTCTAGTGGATGGGGCGCGTCGGGCACGACTGAAATGGCGTCGCTTGCACAGCCGAAACGTAATGATGCCGACCAAGAGAATCACAGATCTAAACCATCACCAGTCCCTCCACCACCACGGCCTCCGCGCCGTGGCTCGCGTGCACAAGACGACGAGGAAGACACGCGTCCTTTGAAGATGACCGGGACGAATGACGTCCCAATGGTGAATACTAGATGGAACAAGAAAGTGGATACGACAGCGCCCCCGCATGCGGAGTCTTCTGAGAAACCTCGCCTTCCGCCGCTCCAGACGAGCGCATTAAGCAACGCGATTCTCAGAGAGCCACCAGCTCCAATGTCTGCCAGCCGCTCTGAGGACGACCGTATGGACGTGGATAGCTGGAGGCAGGATGCGATAGCGATACCAGAGAAAGCTCGTGATAGGTCACCTTCCCTATTGACAGCGACAGGATCAGCTGTCAATCGCAAGAGGAAATACGAAGGCTCAGACCTCGAAAAGAAGCAGGAGATATGGAAGGATTTTATCAGGTGCGTCAAGTCGAACGTTCGCGTCAAGATCCTCGCTGAATCAAACAATGCAGAATATGCGACCGCGCCGTTCGAGCGAAAGTAGATCTCACAAAGGCAGAGGCAGAGCGTCAAAACTGGAGAAGGATGCAGAAGTCTACTAACTATTCCCGCATCGGCGAAGCTGGCCGCAACCGCCTGGATGGACATCGGGCAGAACTTGAGAAAATTTGCGCCGGTCACTCAGATAAACTATCACAGGCGATCAGTGAACTTGCGGAGGTTGGAGACAAGTTGAAATCTGGCATAGATTATGAGCAGCGTTACAATATTGGACCCGAGGCGACGCGCTACGCAGAAGAAGTCGGGGCTTGGATATCAGATATCCGCCAACTGCTCATTGCCAACACCACCCAACACCCTCCGAATACTGACCAACCTACTTCTCATGAAGATGAACCATCTGAAGAACCATCAGCTATCCCAGACGGTCTGAATGCCTTGCGATCTCGTTTGGACAAACAGGAGGAGACACTCGAGGAACTGCGAACAGCGCTGACGCTCGAGTCTTCAAATAATTCTCTCGCTACTATTAACAACACAATCGACAAGAAGATAGATGTCCTGCGCAAAGATCGAGCAGAGGCCAAGGCCCAACGCGCTAAGCTTCCTCCACCGAAGGTTATCTTACCACCCGAGGCGACGGGCGCTATAGAAGATGTTTCTCGTAAAGCGGCGGAGCTAAGCGCGGCCATGGAAGCGCCTGTCAATGACGTTGCAAAGCTACTCATCCGTCAAAATGACATGCAGAAAACGCAGGCTTCTTTCAAAACTGAGAACGAGGAACTCAAAGAATCGATAGCCAAGGTAACACATTTAGCAACTATGTTTGATATCTCTCATTGTATCTCTTCTTTAGCTCACCGAGACGTCCGCTGCTAATCGGAAACTGATCCAAGAACAAACCGAAGCCATTCAGCGTCTCAGGGCTTCACTCGAGGCAGCTTCTGAATTACAACGCGTTCCTCCACCCCCTGCCGAACCCCCAGTCAAAGTCATGCTCGACGACCTTCGTACAGCAGTTGACGGTGTGCTGCATGGTATTGTATCACGCGAAGTCATTCCCACGATAAGTAGATTGCGCGACGATTGCTGGTCAGAAAACCAGCACTTTCACAAGGAGGTGTTTGAGATAATCTGGGATAAGATTGAGCCCAGCTTAAAGATTGCCGAAGCCGTCAACCGTTGGGCGTCAAGGTTAGAACTCTCTGCATCCTAATGCGTACCTCGTCAAGCCATCCGTCTATCACATTATCTACTTGCTTGTAAACAACCATCTTACCTGTTCAGCCTACACTAGTTAAGGATTAGTCGGTTACTTCCCTTAATGGTAAACTTTTGTACTTACATGATGAGTCGGTGTGTCGGTCAAAACCTCCGGCCTGGATGCTCCGGTTCACTGTCTCCAACGCTCTAAAACTCACCGTTGCACTGAAGTCACTGATTTATTGTTGAAATGAAGCAACGTCCTTGGAAAATAAAGCGCTGTAATGTGCGTGTTGGCGGAACGCCCAACTTTTGCATGGAGAACTTACTACATTTACGTTTCTTTGTTCCACTCTAGCTCTGGGATGACGACAAGAAACCAAGGCGGGTCAAAGGGGGGTTGACTGGTTGCTGGAGGAATGTCAATGATTGTTTCTTTGTGCATCCGACAGAAAGAGAATGGGACACAGCTGAACCGTCCTTCCCTCCGCCGGCACACGAGGTTGTTGATAACAACAACGAATTCCACTACGAGCTGAGCAGCAGACTTAGAAGACCAAGCGATTCTTCTGTATCATCAGAATCTCGTCGCGATCACCCTCGATACACTAGCCCGTCCAAAAGTCCCCGAGCACATCGGCAGGACAGTAGACGGTCACGTTCACCTGCCACATCAGTGGCTGAATCTGACAAACTCGAAAAACTACGAAGGGACGACGGCTATCACCGGCGCACGAGCATAGCAGGATCATCGTCGTCTTTCTCTAGACGTCGTACTCCCCCTTTGGATGATCGCGGGAGGCGTGGTGACCGAACTCGCTCACCAAGACCATTATCTCCACCGCGGCCCCAAATGACCATAACAAAGACCGTCATGCTTCCGCCCCCGCCTCCGCCTCCGCCCCCTCCTCAAGGAACTCCGCCAACGAGACCACTACCTCCCGTCCCTATACCGCCATCCTTCCTTTCTCTAGACAAAGACATAACACAAAGGCCGCCAGAAAACTTCCGAGCATTATCAGGAGATGATCTACGCAAAGTCTGGCATGAAAGAGTAGAGTGCGTTTTTCCCTGTGTTATAGCTATTGACTCGCGAGTTAATCGATCCCCTTAGTCTCCTTTTCGCATCCGTAAAGGCGCGCGAACAGTTGAACTATGCTGAGGCAGACTTGAAATTGAACAAACTAGGCGAGTCGTCGCGCATGGGCAACGTGTCGAACGTTCGTGCCAGAGCTCAGACGGAGATGCGGTGCGAGGCAAAGAAGAACGAGATATCCGATTGCATCCAAAGACTCACTGCATCAGATTTCTGGCCGGCTCTCAAACCACCTGACTTGCAGAGCGTGGAGGCCAAGTTTTCTGACATGAAGCAACAAATATCAGAGCTGAAAGATTTAGTCAGCGAGCTCAGTACATCTTTCTCTGCACTCCTTCGGTTAAAAGAATCCAGATCAGGCGAACCCCCACTGAAGAAGCGGAGGTTAGAGGGAGAGGACGCCACGGCTGGCCCTAGCGAAGTCACTTTCTCACTCAGTGCCTTGGATGGCATTCAAGCACGCTTGAGCGGTGTCGGCAGCCAGCTACTCGATCTCCAGAATGACATCTTGCAGCGCAACACGATCATGGGGGATGAGATTGAGTCTCGTATCGACGCTCGGCTGGAAGAGGTGGAGATATTCCCGGATGAAGATGATACGAATCCTCCGTCAGCTGTTGTGACTGATGTGGTGCATGCTGAGACCGCCAGGGCCCTGGACATAATCAATATGACTGGCCAACAGCTGGGAGAAGTGGCGCAGGAGGTTGCCAACTTGATGATCCAGAGCAAAGGCACTGACGACGAAGCTACGTGGTTGAGGCAGGAAAACGAGCAACTCAAAACTGAGATCGTTAAAGTAAGGAATGTCTCTGGAACCGTGAAAGTCTAGCTGACTAGTTTGCATTCAAGCTCAAGTCCTCGGCAGAAGCTGACGCCAAAGTGGTACAGCAAAATAACGAACAAGTAGAGGCTTTAGCGGTAGCTCTGCAGGCCTACATCTCACAAGCTCCGCCACCTCCTCCACAACCAGTGATTCCAACCCACGAATATCTCATGGAAGAGCTCGAAGATCACATTCTTTTCAGCTGCATGAAGACTATTGAGCCCCTCTTACGGGAGATGAAGGACGAGGTTTCGAAGATGTTAAATGACGAGAATAACGCTATGTATCAAACTTTATGGCCGAAGATTGAGCTTGTGTTACGCATGGTGGACACGGTCAAAAAGGGTAGCAATATCATTCTCGAATCGGACGAGTAGCGTGTCAGGGTCCGCTGGAAGCTATACTTCCAACACAATAATATAGTCATATATCCCTACCATAGCACGGAGAACATCCACTTGAATCCTCGTTGGCATTCGATGTTAATGATATAGATATATCCACATACTGCAACATTCAAGTGTAGACGTACAAACGCTCAGTCATATTCATCTTCCTGTCTGAACGCTGCTGAATATGCCAATATGGTACCATACACCAGTCTACACCCGAAACATTGAGCCTTGAGAATGGTGCAATTGAAAGGAACATACCCTCCGCCGATGATGGACATTACACAAGCGCCCGGTTTTACAACCTCGGAATGAGGTGAGTACGACGGGGAGCGCAAATCCAGTGACAACAACAATTGAAGTCAAGAAGCGGCCAAGGTCCACAGCACCCGTGGCGCCGTCACTTGAGGAAAACTCATCTCCTCCGCAGTGGGCAAAGAGGGCATTTGGTAGAGGAGCAAGCACGAACGTCAACGCTGAGAACACTTAGATAAGAATACCAGCGAAGAAAAAAATGTGCAAGCCGTACGCACCAACTAACAATGGCAACCAATTGGCCCATAGTGCACATGAGAGTATGATTAACAGGAATCCGACAGCGAGCACGAATGATAGCAATATTACAGCTGCACAATAATTAGCCGCCACATTCTGGTTTTGTCAGTGGTAATTATGCGCACTTTTGAGCCCCGCTGCCATCGTGAATGTGAGGACAAGAATGAGAGTGTTGGAGGGAAGCTTGCAAGCGTACTAGCACTGATTCTTACCCGCAGTGATGCTGACATAATCACGGTCCAGCATGCCGCCGGTTAAAACCTTGTCAGTACCAGCGAAAGGAGGTTGATCAATTGTTGATCAATGATATAGAACTTGCACGGAGTATTGGAACTACAATGAATGCGTGGCATTGCAATCGATGATATATAGAAATGCGTGGACTACTGAAGTAAGTATAATGAATGAATGCCTGACATGATTGATGATATATAGAATGGACTGCTGGAACATCTGAAGTATAATGAACGAATGTGCATGTGAGGTGTCGTATCAATCGATGATACATGGAAATGCGAGTCATACCGGGGCATCTGAAGTATAATAAATGAATAAAGATATAACGCGTAATACTATCTGATTCTTCTGGACGGATTCCGGAGAGTATTTGGCGGTCTATCTACCAATGCTCCCATCGTCGGCAGTCCGGATTTCAGAGTAGCCGGTTTCTTTAAGACTCTGGGAACTGCAGGAGGCGCGACCGGTATTTCAGTGAGGGTGGCAGTGGAGGAGGTTAATGATGACAGCGAGACTGTAGGAGGTGAGGGTGGAACTGGAGCTTGTGGTTCGTCTAACCACTCGCTGACTGGCGTGTCGACTTCCATTTGCTCTAGAAGGGTTTCTACGGGGTGCTGCGAAGGGGGAGGTTCGGAATTGTGTCTTGCTGGCTCTCCTTGCCTCCGCGGTTGAAGGATGGTATCTCGACTCTCCGTCAGCTCCCACTCATCCACGTATTCCCATGCCCGTTTTCGCGGTGTCATTCCAGTCGGAATGTCCTCACGGGTACCATGGTCAAGCAGTGACCGTGCTGTCTGGTGTAGTGAGGTGAGCCTCGAAGTCGTATTATTGCCGTGCTTTTCAATCGTGTCTGATAAAATTGTGCTCTGAAAGAGATCAGTGTCAGTTAGCAAGGGTACCTCATGGATAATGATGATTCTACTCGCCTCCGAAGCCACACGACCGCCGAAGCCTTCAACATTTCTTGAGCTAGGAAGCAATGCCTCGCTGCAGGTGCCGTAACTCGGTCTGTACGTCAGTCGCAAAGCCATTGGTAGTCTCGATGCGTGCTCTCTTGGCACGATCATGGCGATCGAGACCTCAAGGAACATGAGAGTCAAATGCGGCACGGATAAACAGGATCACTTACTTGCGCCAAAGGAGGTCTGGAGGGTCTGGCTTTGTCTCTGCAGCTCGCCAGTATAAGTTGTGGTGGCTGTTGTGATTGAGTTCTGCGTGGCCAATAAACCGTCCTTGAAGGCAACTTGAACAGATCCGACGGTCTGAGTATCTTGCGATCAGCAGGGCTAAATTCACCAAGCTAAAATCACTGACCTTAAGAGCGCCATCTCGTGTCCTCTTTCCTTCTGTACCTCTCCGCTCAAACGAGGTTATGGCTTCCGAGCCGCGTACAACGGCCTCGTTCATCAATTGTTCGTGACGCTGGCCAAACTCGCTGAATTCCTCTTCATGTGTGGCGTTAGCGTCGACGACGGTACCAAATGCTTCTCGCAGGTCGCGATCACGGGAAGCTACGAATTCCCCGAGTAGGCTTGATATGCGTTGCACGAGCACATCATTAGCCTTCGCAGACTTCACCTTCTCTGCCTCCACTAATTGAACGAAAAGCGCATTTTGCGCCTGGAGATGAGTGTTCTTCACCCTTGACATGTCATCCACAAGGGACTTTGACTGCAAAAATAACTCTCCATCGGCCTTGGCGAAGTCAATCGCTTGATTGACGGCGGAGTCGACAAGCGTCCCCATAGCCTTCAAAGCATTCTCTAACTGCGTCATGTCAGTTGGATGATTCAAATATGAATAGAACAATAATTACCGATGCGAAGTTACTCTGATTCGCAATATACACCTCGTTGTACATCATTTGGGATGTAGTTCGTAAGCTATCGGACCAGGCACTAAATGAACTCTTCATGGTCTCTTGTGATTCCTTAACTGCGTTCTGCATAGTTGCAATAGCCTCTGCAGATACATCATCCTTCGCGTTGATGATCCGAAGGGAGTCTTGAATGCGCTGGAGTTGCTGGTCAATACGCTCGGAGTGACTTGTAAGGATCTCGAATTCCTTCGTTTGGAACTGCTTCGCCTCTGCGCGCAGTGTCTGCGTGCTGTGGCTTGCGGTCTTCATGAAGTCCTCAAGTTTTGTCGAGAGCGATTGCACTTCGGAGGAGATAGACCTTCCATGAGAGGATACAGCTTTGAGGTTCGACGTAAACGTCTTGTTCTTCCGTTCTGGCAATAATCATTAGTTTGAAGAACCAACAGGGAAAGATGAAGCAACACATACGAAGTTTCTCAAAAAGCGCGCTAATGTCGTCAATGCTTTCAGCGGCAACTTGTTTCAGTCCTAAGGCCACCCCATCCAGCTTTTCTTCAGTGACTTGGTACGCCTGGCGCACGACAATCTCCTCCTCGAGAGCTCCTTTCGCCACCCTCAGTTGGCCCTCCTTGACTTCCAGCTCTCCTTCGACTTCTTTCAGTTGTCCCTTCACCTGTTTTAACTCCCCATCCGTCTTCATCAACAAAGCGATGCTTTGCTCAAACTCTTCCCTGACACTCCTTAACTGGCTCTCTCCAATCTCCACTTGCTTCTTAGCCTCTTCCATCTCCGTCTGCCTCAGCTCCTGTTCCGTCGTGAGCTGGTTCCAGGTCTCTTCAGAGAAAAAGATGCCGTTCTTCTCGCGTGCGGCCAGGACGTCGGCCTTAAGACGCTCGATCTCGGCCACATATTCTTTGAGCAAGGAGTTTCTTGTCATCCGCTGGTTGATCTCCGGCTTGTTGCGGATGGACTTCGCGCGGATGGCGTAGTCGAGGGTAGAGAGGGTCTCTTCCATGTTGGAACGTGCAGGGGAGATAGTGGCGATGATGTACGTCTTTGTACGGCCACCAAGCGAGTCTTGCAAGAGGCGGGTGAGTTTGGATTCCCTGCGATTTAAACGGATTAATATGACTCCATAACTTGCGAATCGAATACACTTACCGATAAGGGACATGTGTCGAACGCTCGACGAGGGCGTTTATAACACGACCCAAAGTCAGCAAGCTTTGGTTAATCATACCCGCTTCTCGGGCCCTCTTGTTCTCTGCTCCAGAGCGTCCGATGTTCTCTGAGCCTGCAAGGTCAACGAGGTTGAACTTCCCAACCTTTAGGAGGTCATCTCCCATGGAAGACGTCTCCTTAATATGAATAGTGATAGCGAATACGGAGTGCGAACGACTGGAGTGGTCGTTGAATTTAGTGGCTGCAATCTGCCGACGATGGCTACCTTTTGTGAGGAGGGCAAGTGCATCTGCAGCGTCTTTGACAGGTATCTCTTCGAGACCCTGTAATAAAAACACCTTTCTTGCTAGTGTCGTCAAAGATCTTGAGGCCAGCTTGGTTGTCTGCGGGGCCACCTTTTCCCATAGGCTGCGTGGATCCTGCAGGAGCGGACAGTTCGCTGGCGAGCAAGTCTCGAAGTTCCTCGTTGTAGAGCTCGACGAATGATATTTTAACACTGTAATCAGTAGCAGATGTCTCGAGTTGGTGGAACAATCGGAAAAGGACCCTCGGTATCATGCCTGCTTGGGAAGATGGGTTTCCCATCGGCGTGGGCGTCAGGTCGCCTTGCATAGTGTAACTGTAAACTCGTCAACAGTGATAACATAAGTAATTAGAAGGGGACGTACGTTTTTCCAGTTCCGGTTTGTCCATATGCAAACAGAGTACAGTTGTAGCCCATGAGGACTTCGTCTAACATGGGGATTAACAACTTCATGGTAAATCATAGCTTGGTCCGCTTCTGGGCCAAAGACGAGATCGAATGGATATGTTCTTGTAGGCGGCAAAGTAATAACGCCTAGGCTAGAGACAGGCGTGGACGTCTCGATGGTGACTTCCTGACTCTTTGCCCCGTTGGAACTGACGATGATGGGGGAGTTCTCCTGGATTTCGCGATCAGAACGTCTACGGCAGCGAATGGCAACGTGGATGTGAGTCTCCGAGTCGTCCTGGCCATTGGACTTAGAGCCCTTCAAGGTTGATGAGATTGCGAATGTATGCTCTGGGCGTTCTTCTGTCGGTGACGTGATTGTAGACAAGGCAGATCTGGACTTTGACATGGAAGATTGGGGTTTTGTATTAATTGTAGGTGCCCTTGGGCGGGAAATGGGCGGTCTTCTCGTAGCCATCGAGGATGTTGTCGACAGCAGCGGGAAGACTAAGGACGATGGTGTTAAGTGATCAAGCCCAAAACGCGTCCACTTGAAGAATCAACAACGCGACTGTGTCACGTGTATTCGTGGGAAGTGACCACAATTCTATTCCACTGTCTGAATTTTCACAAAGTTTATCTTACACTTGAGCAGCCATGGGAAAACGCAAGAAATCCTCTAGAAAACCAGCTGCGGCCACAGCGGCAAGGAGGAGAGAACCATTAGGTGCGTTAGATGCCTTTTGATCTGTTTGTTATAGCTGAATTGTCCAATAGATACCGCCTTCACTTGCTTGTTTTGTCATCATGACAAGTCCGTGACAGTAAGAGTCGACAGAAAAGAGGGCATCGCTCAGCTGGTGTGCAGAGTATGCGACCAGCGTTATCAGAGCAAAGTTAACCGTGCGTACCAGTCAGATTGCGCCAGTTTCCACCTCCTGATTATGATCCCGTTCCTCAACAGACTTGACCGAGCCCGTGGATATATATTCAGAATGGCTAGATGCTGCTGATGCGGCACAGAAAGAAGATCACGGCACTCGCAGGCCGGCTGCATCATCAAGCAGACCAGCTCCCGCACCACCTTCTGTCGGGAGTGATGACGATTGATCTGGGACTTGTAACTATCTTATCTTTTCCTGACACTGTACAACAGCAATTGCCTATCAACTTAGAATTTCGCCGATGCATCCGGCCTTAATCCAATTGTGTGACGCACCTGAAATCATTTGGGGATTATTTGAAGATGACTCCAGCTGGGTAGATCCTGAGCGGGTAATATCCGCATCGTATATTACTGCCCTTGTTAGCATGCGAGGGGTTGTAAGGGGAGGAATTTGAGCTTACAAGCCTACCGATTAGTAGACTGCAGCAGACAGTCACGGTGATCGAATATTTGACCTGAAACGGAACACGTGCTTTACTTGGCCAGTTTCTCTCATTTAGCCTTCACGACCTTGAGTTAGGTACTACTAGACCCGGGCCCGTGTCCAAAATCATTTCTTAGACTTCGAACCATTCGTCGATAGCGCAACTACTGGCCACACAAGTACCTTAGATTTTCTTTCTTTCTTTCCTAGACGCACCATCATGGCGTCCTCGACCAATATCAAGGTTGTTTGTCGGTGCGTCTTAACCTAGCTTCGGGATTCAATCAAGATGCACGAAGTGTCTCTAATCGCCTACTGACGCGATTGAATAGGTTTCGGCCCCCAAATGCTCTCGAACTCAGAGAGGGCGGCGATATCGTAGTCGCCTTTGATGAGAATCTTCAGACCGTGCAAATGAAGAACTCGCAGGCCGTTTCTGGGCCAGAGAAGGATGGATTCACATTCGACAGAGTTTTTCCGATGGGCACGAAACAACACGAAGTATTCGATTACGGTGTTAAAGAGTGAGTGGCTCCGAGAACCACGCGTCTTTGTCGTGTACCTCATCTGATTACCTCCTAATGCAGCATTGTGAAAGGTGAGAGAGGGCACCCCGTCTTGTGATATCGAGTGCCTTTCATGCACTGTTAAATCATTTCGCGGAAGGATGGTATTGCTAATACGGTAATCAGATGTCCTGGATGGCTACAATGGCACGGTCTTTGCGTATGGCCAGACTGGTAGTGGAAAGACATTCACCATGATGGTGCATTCAATTCATATCATTTTAAATTTCACTCCTGATTTTTGTTACCTAGGGCGCGGACATTGACTCTTCGGATCTGAAGGGAATTATACCCCGCATCACGGAACAGATTTTTAAATCAATCGTGGAATCGGACTCTCACCTTGAATATGTCGTCAAGGTATCCTACTTGGAGATCTACCTTGAACGTATACGCGACCTCCTTGCCCGTAAGATCTCGAACTCTTCCCTGTGAATCCACTGATGAAATCCACTTCAGCCCAAAATGACAACCTCCAGGTACACGAGGAAAAATCAAGAGGCGTGTATGTAAAGAATCTTTCGGATTACTACGTTAGCAGTGCTCGTGAGGTCTACGAGATAATGAGACAGGGAGGGGCCGCGAGAGTTGTCACTTCGACCAGTAAGTGTCTCCCCACGTCGTGGCGTTAACTTCTAAGTCACTCGTAACGGCAGACATGAACGCTGAATCTTCGCGGTCGCATTCCATTTTTCTCATCACGATCCAGCAACGCAATACCGAAACTGGGGCTCAGAAGAGTGGCAACCTGTACCTTGTGGACCTTGCCGGATCCGAGAAAGTGGGAAAGACAGGTGCTTCGGGACAAACTCTGGAAGAAGCAAAGAAGATCAACAAGTCACTTTCTGCTCTCGGCATGGTCATAAATGCTCTGACGGACTCGAAGGTACGTAAGGGCGCGTGCAAGAGGATACTTCTTCCCCCTTTTTGTACGATGATTGATTTGCCTCCTAGGTCAAACATATTCCGTATCGTGATTCGAAACTCACCCGTATACTGCAAGAGTCTCTCGGTGGTAACTCGCGCACGACGTTGATCATCAACTGCTCGCCTTCACAATACAACGAGTCTGAAACGCTTTCAACCCTCCGTTTTGGTATCCGAGCCAAGTCAATCAAGAACACTGCTCGCGTCAATGCGGAGCTCTCTCCGTTGGAGCTCAAGGGTCTTCTATCAAAAGCTCAGCTTGCGAACACTAGACATCTGTCATATATCCAGTCATTAGAAGCCGAGCTTGCTATCTGGCGTGCTGGTGGCCATGTCGAACCAAGCGAATGGACTTCCGCTGACAAGCCGACTACTGGCGCTACTGCTACAAAGAAAGCGACTTCATCCCCTGCGCTTTCTACCACAAGAAGCATGACTCCAGTGAATCCTGTATTGGAGGGTCTCCGATCAGAGATGATCATCGATAGTCGACCGCAGACACCGACGGCCGTAGGCTTGGACAAGGATGAGCGAGAAGAATTCCTCAGGAGAGAGAACGAGCTTAGCGATCAACTTGCAGAGAGGGAGAGCCTGCTCAATGCCGCAGAGAAGCTCACCAAGGAACTTCGCGAAGAGTTGGCATACCTCAAGGAGCAGGAGGCGGCAGCTTCGAAGGAGAATAAATCGATGTCGACTCAACTCAACGAGCTCCGCCTGCAAGTCGAGCGTCTGGATTACGACAACAAGGAGGGCATCATAACCATAGACATCCTGAAGGAGCAAAATCAAGATGCGAAGAGTGAGTTGGAGGAGCTCAAGAAGGTCATTACCGATCTGCGCTCGACTCAGAGAGACGCATCGGCGGAGGACAAGGAGAAGCGCAAGCAGGAGAAGATGGCGTTGATGATGGCTAAATTCGATGCCGTATGTTTTCATTACTTGAAAAGTGCACGTCGCTGATTCATTGATTTGTTCATAGCAAGGCACATTCTCCGAGAAAGACGAGCAACTTCGTCAGCTTCTTGCTAAGCTTGATACTATTGACACTGCAGGCGCTCTCTCAACATTGAGCGTCGACGATGTTGTTGCTGCAAGGAGGCAGCTCACAGAAAGCCATTCACTTGTACGCGAGACGGTCGATCGCCTCCGGCAAAGCCAAGAAGAGAATGAGATGGTTACTCGTCGCAGAGACGAGCTCGAGGCTCGGTTCTTATCACTGGAAGCTGATTATGAGGAGCTTCTTGGTGAGTGGTGAAACGTTCGGGGTATCTAAACTTTACGATCATTACTTAACAGAGAAAACCATCCATGATGAGGAGACAAGCAATGCTGACATCGTGGAGTCCATGGCCGAGTTCAAGGTGAGCTATACATGCGTCGAGAATAACCGCGTCCATTGAATGCAATCTATCGCGCAGAACAAGCTAGAGATGCAATACGCGGCTAAACGCGACGCAAACATCAGCGAAGTGGCTGATCTCAAGCAGCAACTGGAGTTGAAATCGAACGAGATTCGCACTCTTAATGCATCCATTGACAGTCTGAAGAGCGTCAATGAAGAGCTCAAGGTATGACGTTTCTCACTCTTATCCTAGCTGTGAGTTGAGCAATCCTTTGTGCAGCGTGCGTTTGCGGTGACTTCTGCGGGCATCGAGGGAGGGAAGAATCTGGCTGAGAGCGCGCAGGACCTCGAGCGAACCCGGAAAGCAATTAACGTGCAGTTGGCAGAGTTCGATGGGGTGAAGAAATCCCTCGTACGGGATCTGCAGAACCGCTGCGAGAAGGTTTGTTTGAGATAATAAGCTTTTCTTATCTTTCTGCTTATCATGCATGTGCTAGGTCGTCGAGCTTGAAATTCAATTGGATGAGATCAAAGAACAGTACAACAACGTCATTCGAAACAGTAATAGTAAAGCGCAGCAGAAGAAAATGGCATTCCTGGAGCGGAACTTGGAGCAATTAACGTTAGTTCAGAAACAGGCGAGTCTAGATCTTACACGAGGTACATATTTTGCGAGCTCAATTACTCTCGCAGCTCGTCGACCAGAACTCGGCGTTGAAAAAGGAGGCTGGAATCGCTGAGCGAAAATTACTCGCGCGAAATGAGCGGATACAGAACTTGGAAACTCTCTTGCAGGACGCTGACCGTCGGTTAGCTATCCAAAACCAGAAGTTTGAAACACAGCTCCAATCAGTTAAAGAGCGACTAGAGCAGGCACGAGGTAAGCCGAATAACGACATGGTTGCGTTGATGCCATCTCAACGCCAGCATATGTAGCCCAGAAGACTTCAAGTCCGATAAACTTTGGGCGTATCGCCAAGCCACTGCGGGGTGGCGGGGGTTCTACAGCAACGCCTGGGCCTGTTGCCACACCTGCAGCTGTTTCAAGCGGTGCACCGTCAGGAAACTCTTTAACTCGCATCCAGAACGAAGACGGAAGGTAAGTTTTGATACTGTAGTGGATGTCTCAGATTGCTAACTTGGCGTCTAATCTTGCGTTCGCGGTGCCGACAGTGGAGGTTAGTACTAGCATCAATTAGGTCACTGCTCAGTTAAGATACTAACGGATCATTTGCAGCAAAGCGTGCATCATGGTTCTTCAATCCCCGGGGGAGTTAGACGCCTTGGATTGATACCTCGACTGTTTCGTATCTCTTTTACATTGCATCTATCATCTTAATAATACATTCTCTGCCTGGACGGACTGTCTCTGCCTGACCTAAAGTTGTTAGTAGATAAGCTATGTACGACTATATACTTTTCTGGCTGTGCATACGAATCTGCGTGTACTCGCATCATGTGGTGTGTCATGCATTCAATCGAACTGCCCTTGCACTAATGAACACCTACAACTTGTTCTGGTCGGTTACCACGGTCCGTTTGTAACGGAACCGATCGATGGTTGTACTAGTAGTAGAGGATATTTTGAAGTTGAGTATGGCATCCGGGAAGGTTGGGTAAGCGGTCTGGCGCTTCTTTCGCAAGAAGTAGGGATATGATTGTCAAAAGGAAGTCAGGAAGGATCAGAATTTGGGACGGTGCCGTTGAATTTTACTCAAAAAAATTTCATCGGGAATAGGCGAATGAGCGGGGACCTGTGATGGCTGTGTGTAAATGTTCCATTATGAGGGTCCATTCTGAATATTGGTCGTGAACCCGTTAATATTTTATTTTCCCTAGATTTTCGGACAAACAGGTAGCTTGCAGCTGCCTGCCGAGCGGAACCATTTTCCCGTTGTAAGTAACGGAACCAGAAATTACCAGCCGACTCGGACTGAATACTGTAATACCCCTTCAGTATTAGTCGTGGTAGAAATAAACTATCCCTGAACGCATCTCGATCGTTCGGTTTTTCGTCTTACGCGCGCCTGACTTTACCGGGGGACGTGTCTTCTTCTTTTCCTCTTCATCTACTAGCTTACCTGGGGAGAACATATCTGCTACTGTCCTATATCTTTTGGTAAGTCATTGATCCGCACTCCTCCATTGATTCACGCGTCATGTTCAAATCCCTCACATCGTGGCCTATTTACGACAACTGTTCTGCACTCGCGACTCATACAGGCGCGTTTTCCCGTTCTCCGTTCCGGTTTTTCACTTGTAACTGGGTCGAAACGTGTTTCATTGCATAACTCACACCTTTTTCAGCTAATTCGTTTGCACAATTCCACTTAAAACTCTATAATCTGCTCTCCGCTTTTTTTGCTTCTTCTGTGAGTTACCACCTCGGTTTTCTACAATCATCCCTTTAACTTACCGGACCTAGCACGCAAATCCTTTTCCTCCTGCAGTTTGTCATGTCAACTCATCCCGGAGACACTTCTCGGAAGCCATCAGGCTCATCGACGCGCTCGTCTGGACACTCTCCTTCAGCTTCCCCGAATAACGTATGGTCATAGCTTTCTGGCCTGATTGATTCTTACCAAGGCACAGTCACAGAGGAACCTGACTCCGACAACAGCAAACATGTTTGGTGTCACGATAGCCGGGGCCTCCGGACTCAAGGGTCTCAACTCAGGTTGGCAGGTGGGCGGAACAACCTGCGAAGCTGTCCCTTTTACTTACGTGATGTCATTCTAGGTATGGGGATCAACGACACCAGCGTCCAAGAGGAATGCGTCGATATCCTCCGCTGCTAGTGTGACCGACCTCTCACCTTCCCAGGCAGAGAGTGGTTACCGAGGAAATCTGGGAGAAAGCTGGAGTGCGCCAAGGCCGACCAGTGGAACCTGGGATGAGCTGAGTGGAAGCCCTCAAAAGAAAGAGTTCTTGCAGTTGGTCAGTCAATTCTTTCACAGCATTTGTTTGGCATTCAGCATTCAATAGGACACTAATTCCCCCTTGTCCCTGCATCATGCTCGGCAGAGGCAAGCAACTGCAGCGCAAGCAGCCGCGTTGTCAGGCCCAAGAATTGTATGTGTTCCTAATGAATCTCAAGGGCGTGCTAATAGATCTCTCAAGGACGATCGCTCCTCGGCAAAGGCCGGACAATTCTCTCCTCAGAGGTTCGACAATGCTCTCGGAAAGGAAACCGGAGTCTCCAATAGATATGCGGCTTCTTCAAATGCATCGGGCTATGGATCGTCTGCCTTCGGTGGTCAAAATAGTGGCTTTGACTCCATGCAGGTGTCTTCAGTTGTTGAAAACGAATTGTCTATGGGTCTGAGAGGGATGGCAGTCGAGGACGATCACGTCAGTGGCCAATACCGCCACCAATCCGCCTCTTCACCGTCCAACGCTGTTGCTTCTCATTCCCCTGCTGGTCCCCAGGTGCGACCACCCCCGCAGATGGTTCAAGGACGTCCCCCGTATGGTAGTTACCCTCAGGCCGATTATTCGTCGTATTATACCAATGCCGCTACACGCGACCCTTACATGGATTATGGATATGGATACAGTACCCCGACGGACCCTTCACTCTACCCTTCATCCGCTGGGATGAATAATACTCCCGCGGCAAGCCTATACCCTGGCGTATCACCACAGCCGTTACACCATAATGCTCCCACTGGCCAACAGTCCAGTATATACTACGACTATTCAGCCTCCGCGCGAACGCCCTCGCAATACTACTACCCCGCGCATCAGCCAATAATGTATCCAACCATGCCTCCGCTCTCTCCGATGCCAACTCCTCAGCTCAGCGCTGCCGCGCCCGCCGGTGGTATGCCCGACAAGAAACAGGTTGGTTTTTCTTATTTACGTTAGATTGTATCCAGGGCGATGCTGACCCTTCAACCGTAGTATGGACTGCAACAACAGGTGGCTCTTCAAAACATTTTGCGCCCCACCATGATCTCATATACTCCCCACCAGGGTTATGCTGCTGATTATGGTGCCCAGATCCCCTTCATGATTCCTAATGGCGCTATGTATGGTCATACCGCTCACGGAATACCGTTTTATCACCAAAACTTACGTCCCGGGCGGCGCCAGGATGCAAATGACGTTGGTTCGGCTTTGCGCAGTCCTTTGTTGGATGAGTTCAGAGCGAACAAAGCGCGCAAGTGGGAGCTTAGGGTGTGTTCAATTTCATTATAGCGATCAGCAAACTAATGGAATCTCAGGATATCTATGGCTATATTGTCGAGTTTAGTGGTGATCAACACGGATCTCGCTTCATTCAACAGAAGCTTGAGACAGCTACCTCGGAGGAGAAACAAGGTGTCTTCGATGAGATCGTCCCTGACAATGCCTTGCAGCTCATTCAGGATGTATTTGGTAACTATGTATGTTTATGGCGTGATGTTTCGCTTGCTATCACATCTGAAGGTTTCTATAGGTCATCCAAAAGCTATTTGAGCACGGGACGCAAGTTCAAAAGACTGTTCTCGCCAACGCGATGGAGGGTCATATTCTACCACTGTCACTACAGATGTATGGCTGTCGTGTCGTGCAGAAGGTCTGCATACACGTTCGCAGACTCGCCGCGTCTAATTCAAATTTGCTAGGCGGTAGAATTTATTCTTCCAGATCAGCAGGCGTCATTCGTCAGGGAACTTGATCCGCATGTACTTAAATGCGTAAAGGATGCGAACGGCAACCACGTTAGCACGCTCCTTACATTTTAAATGCTTTAGGCTAATATATCCGCAGGTCATCCAAAAGTTGATCGAACGCGTGTCGCACGAGCGACTGGGCTTCGTCAACTCATTCAGGGGTAATGTGTATGATCTCTCTACGCATCCATATGGGTGTCGTGTATTGCAACGATGCTTTGAGCACCTACCTGAAGAGACAACACGTCCTCTCATGGATGAACTGCATAAGTATATGATCAATCTGATGCAGGATCAATTCGGGGTATGTACTCACCATTGTTAGATTTTTGCCTGTTGCTCATGAGTTACGAAAGAACTACGTTGTTCAATTTGTGCTCGAGCAGGGCAAGCCTCAAGATCGGAATCAAGTTATTGCCAAACTTCGTGGTCAGATGTTGAATATGGCTCGCCACAAGTTCGCATCAAATGTCTGTGAGAAGGCTCTCGTTACCGCCGGTATGGAGGAACGTCGTATCCTTATTGATGAGATCATCATGCCGAAGACCGATGGTGTCAGTCCAATTGTGTCCATGATGAAGGACCAATTTGCCAGTACGTTGCTATGTTCGTATATTAAAATTCTAATTACTGAATGCACATATAGACTACGTCCTTCAGCGGGCACTAACTGTGGCAGAACCCGATCAGAAGGAGATTCTGATTGCTAAGATCCGTCCCCAGCTCGTCAGCATGCGCAGATACTCGAGCGCTTACAGCAAGCATCTTATTTCCAGTATGTCGATGAAATACAGCCGAGATAAATGAAATATTATCTGACCAACGCCCAATAGTTGAACGTCTTCTAGAGCGCACGATTAATGCCTCAAAGGCCTCGGATAAACCTGCGGACTACCCCTCACTATTGCACAAGCCAGTCAACTAATAGCGTGCTCTACGACCATTTTTTTTCTTCTTGCTTCACTTCCTATATTCTCTTTGCTCCACTCGCAATGCTATGGTATATTCGCATCAATTTTCCCTCATTCCGCAATCACTCACACCACGATTATCCACGCAATCAACATTATTAATTGCACACTCTTTACATTCATTCAGTACGATATTTGCATTCCCTGCTTCTTCGCTGTCGATATTCAAACTTTCATGTCGCTATCATCTCTGTCGTCATTTTCCCCATCCGTGGTACATATCGATCGTATAGATACTGAGTACACCAGTTATAATCGTCATGGATTTTGTCTTGCAACGCATGCATGTTACTCGGACGAACTAGTAATGATCCCGCGGATAGATTGAAAGTAAACGGCGACAAACAGAAATATTATTAGTCGTGCTAAAGTAGGCAAGTACTACCGTCACGTCGCCAAGCGCAAAAGCTTTCAGCGAAACGTCAGCATCCTGCTTTTCTCAAGCCCACGAGTTCTACACGCCTGCAGGACAGAAACGTTGCAAACATGAGTACTGTGGAAGCTGCAGCTTCGCTATTTGGTTCGGATGGCGATTCTGGGCCGGATCCGTTTGCGGTTATTGGCAACGAGGAGACTGACACGACACCACCTGCCGGGTTGACGGTACATGAATATGGACAACATGATTCTGCTTCTTATCCATCTGACATGGGCCAGGACGCTTCCAACTTGTTCGCTGAAGAAATTCCCCAGGGCACTCAGCCTTTTGAACAAGATCCTTGGTCAATTGCTGTGGACCACGATGCCCAGTGTTCCTGTAAACCAGGTTCCTGACAGCTCGCAATACTCTGCTACCGGTTACGAACAGTCTCAAGAGCAGTCCCCTGCGCCTGGTTATTCCACGACTCAACCAGAGGTCTCGTATGTCCAACAACCAGGTGTGTCGGCTGTGTAACTTTATTGCGTCTGCAGTGTTAATTTGTTACAGCACAAGGAAGTCATAGTGCCAGCGGTACAGCGAGTGCTTATCACCAGTACACACCAGACTCGACTGCCAATTTCTCACAATACGGCGGGAGTCAACATTCAAGCCAATCATATGCGCCGGTACATGGCAGCTACGACCATTACAAGCCCACCGCTAACACCGCACCCACTCGCGCATCACAACCACTTGCTGCACCCGCCAACTCTCAGACAGCATACCAGCCATATAACCCTATGACACGTTCGGTTTCTCAACCTTATTCGTCGACTGCGTACGCTGCACCTCCTAAACCAGCTTCTCCCAGCATCCCTCCCCCTCCTGCCCAGGTTCCTCCTGCGATGTCGGCTGCATCTTATCGTCCACAGAAGTCGAATGCGTATGACCCCCCTCTTCCTCCTCCGAAGGTGTCAAAGCGTGCTGTGAGCGCACGCGCACCAGCCTTGGGACAGTATGGATCATATGGCCAGCCCTCGCAAGTCCCCCCTGTACCCGCTGTACCCGCTACTCTCCCTCCTCCCCCTGATAGTACTCGGTACGGCAGCCCCTCCGGTAACGTGACACAACCTCCAATTTCCCATGCACCTCCGCGAGCGCAAGTGACACGTCAGCCTACAGGCGCCTTGGGTGTTACCTCGCCACCCAAGTTTCCACAACAGCTCCCTCAACCGCCTGCTGGCGATCATTACGCGCAACGTGGGATATCACACACGGACACTCGCACATCCCCATTGGCCTCCCCTCCACACACGAATTCCCCTCCACTTCCACAAAATTCTTATACGCAGGAATTACTTGATGAAGCACCTACTCCTAAACAAGGTTCATCCAGCTCATTTACGGAATGTATGCCAGTTGCATCTCCTCCCGCTGAGACATATCCGCTGCCAAGTCATGACCTGCACTCAGAGAGTCGTGCTTACACGTCTGATGATATGCCCTGGGACGATCCGGAAAGTTTGCAGACTGAGGCTATCGAGATGATATCATCTTCTTTCCATGCCGTTCGAGATCCCTATACGCCTTCACTTCCTGCAGAGCACGGAGGTTTGAATGGTTCCATGAAGCCGCATAGCAGCCCACCCTCTTCCCCACCTAGAAGCAAGGCGCATCAACATCAAGACACGATGTTGATACGAGGCTCAGTGCTACGGCGGTCCCCTTCTCATTCCAGAGATGGATCTAACGGTTCAAATGCGTCATCCCTGCGTAGTCCGGTAAACAGGGTTTCCTCTCCTTTACGCAACGCTTTCAATTCCAGTGAACAGGATGGTTACCCTGGTCCTCCCCATCCGGCTTCTGCATATGAGCCATCACAATACGCCGCGCCCAACAGAGCGACATCTCCTAGTTCTGTTCGCTCGTTCGCAAGCCATGCAGGATCTATTAAGAGTACCTACAACTCGACAGCTCCAACTGCGGTGAACAATCACGAGCCCAGATTGCATACCACGTATGAGAGGACTTCATCCCCCGTCTTCCACCACTCGCGTCAGGCCTCTCCAGCCCCTGATCCATATGCAGTTACCAAGAATGTTGTGGTTCTGGCTCAGTCCGAATATCGTGATCGTTCAGGTTCTAATGGATCCTTGCATTCCACGGCCTCTATGTCTATGGGAATCACCTCTCAGCGCGAAGTTAACGGGTTTGTTCCTAAGCCTCGTCCAGGTGAACCAAGCTCGTACGGCGCGGTGTCTGCGTACAGTCAGGAGCTTCTCATTTCAGCTGCGGTTCGCCCTCCATATGCACCCTCTCCTTCTCTCTTAGGCTCAAACGATCCTTTGGGTCGGACATCTACGCGAGCTCCAGTGATCAGTTTTGGTTGTGGTGGCAAGATGATTACGTGTTTCCACAGCTCCTCTGACCTTATCACTGGATATGATGTTGCATTGTCGTCTCGTCATTCGACAGATGTGCGTGTACGCGTGTTGCACAAACTTCTCCCTGAATTCGCGCTTGAACCTTCTGCTGCTACTTATCCTGGTCCTTTGTTTTCTGACCCTGGTACACCTGTTAGTATCGTGCGCACTGGGGCGTCATCTCAAGTGAAAACGAAGAAGGCACGCGTCGTCAAGTATCTGGAGGATCGGATTGAAGAAATTTCACGTGGGACAACGTATATGTCAGACGGAACCGAGAAGCAGCGTACTGAGGGAAAGTTGGTTCTAGTCAAGCTGCTCAAGATCATGGTTGAGAACGATGGTGCACTGTCGGGAAGGTCTGTTGCCAGACCATGGATAGGCATCCTTAACTAATATTTCATTCCAGTACTCACATCGACTCAGCTGTAAGAACGGCCCTGCTTCCCCGCATTGCCACATCCGAGGGTGGTGAGATGTCGACACCAGGTTTTACATCCTATATGCCTAACGCCCCTAGTACGATTCCTGGCTCCAACGGTGGTTACCCTGGTGCGAGCGAGACACCCATCTCAGTTTCTATGGTCCTTCCATCCGCGTTAGACAAGATACAGGAATTCCTTGTGAGAGGTGAAAGGAGACAAGCTTATCACTATGCGCTGGATGAGAAACTGTGGGCACACGCGATGGTCATTGCAAGTAGCATTGACAAGGAGGCTTGGAAGGACGTCGTCAACGAGTTCCTCAAGGGAGAGTTAGGCGTTCATGATGCACAGCGGACGGCCTTTGTTGGACGAGGAAAGGAACCAGTTCCTCCTCCCAGTAACGGAAGGGAATGGCTTCGTGTAGTCTACAGTCTATTCTCTGGTCAGGGACCAACTGCTGGTTAGTGATCATTTTCCAAGCTGAATCTTTTGATATAAAGCTACTTGATAAACAGTCCAGGAACTGATTCCCACCAGTCTACTCGCGAGAACGACGGCTACATTGCAAGTCCCTACACCAGCTGTTGTGCATACCACGCCAATGTCGCCTAGTTTTCCTTCACCAGCGATGGCAGCACAAATCCCTGCCAATGCTTTGTCGAAGTGGCCAGAGCTTGTGGCATCAATGATCTCCAGTCCTCTGTCCCCTGAGTGGTCAGCAACCCTGACAGCACTGGGTGACTACCTTGTATCTCATCAACAGGTCGAAGCTGCGCATGTATGGTAATCGCATAATTCTTGCACCTGTCTTCCTGCGCTAAGATCATTTGTCAGTTACTTGCTCTCTCCTCAGACTTCTCCAATAGGGGGCATTGGGAGTCCATCGGGTCGAATTGTTCTTATTGGCTCGCGGAATCCACACGCGTGGCCGTCATTCTATAAAGACACTGACCCCATCATTCTGTCCGAAATTGCTGAGTTCGCCTTCTCGCTGAAGAGCGTTACGAAGGGACAAGAACCATTCCACGGTCTGCCGCATTTACAGGCATACAAGCTTATCAGGGCCTCGTATCTCGCGGAGATTGGCGAGATACGGGCAGCTAGCAGGTGGGTCGGATCTTCTAGTGCGATTCTGCATCTTCTTAATTAAACCACAGATACTGCGAGGCAATTACCGCTGCAATGACACATCCATCACACTATCTCAATTCCGTCCTTATCGAACAGTTGAAAGGGTTAGCGGATCGCTTGATCGGTACTCCACAAATGGCAAAGAGCGGATCTTGGATAGGCGGAAAGGTTAACAAACCTAGTCTTGACAGTATCGGTAGTTGGCTTGAGGGACGCTTGACAAAGTTCATTGCCGGAGAAGGGGACGAACCTCCGCCTCCGCCAGTACCGTCGAAGAGTCAGGTCTCATCCCTAGGACCTTTCTCTCACTTTAGCGAGATTTCATCAGCGACGACCTCCGCAAGTCCGTCGCCTCCCCCGGGGGTGGTGAACCAGTATTCGATGTCAGGTATACCGCCTCCCCGCAGAACCGGTTCCGCGATGGCAGTTTCCACTTCTCATTCTCACGTGCCTGTTGATCGTGCCTCATCTGCCATGGACTATTACACAAGGAAGCCGTCGCCAGCTCCTCCCTTGACTGCGCCTTTGCACCCACCACGATCAGCATACCCTTACTCTGCACATGGCTCAGGTATGAATGGGCATCCAACGACAAATGGCTATGCCCCTGCCTATGGCGAGCCGCTGTCACGAAAGCCCTCGTTAGAGATGACTGCCGAGGAGGGCTCCGAGCAACAGCAGCAGGAGACAGGATGGTGGTCTTCACTCAACAATTCGGATTCTGGCCCCTACACCGACCACGGCCACTTTTCACTCAGTCGATCATTTCCGGGCTTCGTCTGATGGCTTCATCTCCTTGATGGACGACCCCGCGTTAGCTGCGACTCCCAGCACATCCATGTCGAATCGCCAGCCGCAACCAAGCTTAGGGTATGAGGACGAGGACGAGGATTTAGGCTTTGGCAATAACGCAAACAGACGTGAACGTCGTCAGGAAGCAGCTGAATCCGGGAGCAGTGAAAAATCTGTCACGCCTGTAGAGGATGTCAAGAAAACGGAGGAAAGTAAAGGTTAGTTATGGTTACGTCTTCGTTCGTCACAACATTGTCGATAACTATTGTTGCTAGACACCAATCCGCCAGCGACAGCTCCGGCGGCACCAAGCTCTTGGTTGGGTCGATTCTGGAAGCGTTCTGAAACAGCCCCTGGTCCTATCAAGGCCAGCCTTGGGCAAGAATCGGCTTTCTATTACGACAAAGACCTTAAGCGTTGGGTAAACAAGAAGGTATGCGACCAGTGCTATGAAGATGTGTAATGTTACTCAAAGACTTGTCAGGCTGGCGCTGAAACCACACAGCCTGCTGCACCACCACCACCTCCTTCAAGAGCACAGACAGCCTCACCAGCGCGGGCAAGTGCTCCACTTCCTCATGCCAACGGTGCAAGTCCAGCACCTCAGCCAGCCCGATCTGCTTCGGCTATTGATTTGAGCACATCTCCCACTGCTAAGCCGCCCATGCGGGTGCGATCGAATCTTGCTCCCGCCGCAGCAACATCTCTCCCCAATACACCAGCACCATCGACTCCCACGACACCACTTCCACCACCTAGTCGCCCACGCTCGCAAGCTGCCAAACGCAATGTGCGAAACCGCTACGTTGACGTTTTCCAACAGCAAGAGAATGGCTCGTAGATCACTCATACGGATCTTATTATAGAGATCATTACATCAATTTATTCTGGATATCTTTTGGCTTTCATCGTTCGTTACCTCATTTCTTCTCATGCATGTACATTTTTATTTGCTTTTTATAATTCAAGTGCATGTGGCTGCCATTGCAAAATGAACTACATAATTTTATAGAAGGAGCTTGAATGGATAGCCTAACAGAAATGTCAGCGCTGTGGGTGGACGCTTGCCAGTGACATAGACCAACCTGCGTTTTTGACGCGGAACAGCGATACTAAAATGCTGAACACGAGGAAGTTTACTGCAGTCCAGAGGTATGCCTGGGTTCTTTGACGGGTAGGCGACAATTGGCGCGGTGTGACGATAATCAACATCAAGAAAGATCCAGCCAAGATTCCATCTATGAATAATCAGTACCAGCCTGATGTGTAAGGTGCGAGACGACGTACAAACCATGGCGATGACTTGAACTTCTTGTCCATACTGGTTTTGGTAGCCTTGAGCGATCCAAGCGCCATTAGGGCCAGTATAGGGTGCACCTCTGATGCGAGTGAACATGTAGCCAGAGGTCATGACTAGAGAGGTAGCGATCGTGCCGGCAGCCCAGACCCAGCGGTTTTGTAGTGCTGGTTTGATAAAGCGGAAGACAAGGGTAATGATTGGAATGAGTGAAGCGATGCTGCCTGCCCGCGCCCAGTCAAAGGGAGCCTTGTATGGGATAGGGATTGGGGTGTGAACAGAAAGTTGCTCAGCGAGGGGTCCAGCTTCGTAACCACTGTAGAGTATACTAAGGGTTGTAAATCAAGGGTTTTGTGAAAATCCTACTTTTGGAAATCGTATTTAAAGGGGGCTTTTTTCGCAGACGCATTTGGTCCTTCGGTCGGGGGATACACGTGAACACCTGGCGCGGAAGCCATGCCAAGCTAATGAGTGCGTTAATTCTCGAATGTAGCCTCATAGTGTTTGGTGGTGCAATCACCTTTTGGAAGACAGCGTGCCCATCATCAAAGTCAAGAGTAGCAAAGAAGTGCTTGTCCCGATGTTCTTTCGGAGCGTTCGCCCATGCTTTGGCTACGGCAGTGAATGATGGGTCAAATTCTCTGTAAAGATCGTAATTAGCTTCCAATGCGCGTTTAGAATCTTGTCACTGACTTGCAAGGAGCACAGCGCCGCTGGGGATTGAGCGCAGTAAAGTGCACGGCAGCCGACCAGTTGCGCTTTGGGGAGGCAAGTAAATCATAAGTCTGTTCGTTGAGCTGTATGAGGCCATTTCCGGCTGCTGCGAGGTCAACCAACTGCTCGTGCGCTGGTTTCTTGGCCGCTAATGACAAGGGCAAGAGTGAAAGAGCGAGCAGGGGCCAGAGCATAATGAAAGTGAAGCGTTAGTTAAGAGTCCGGGTTGGACCAAAGTTGTCAACGTGTAACAATGAATAAGTAGCAGCCGTGGGAACTGGACATCTTTGGATCAGTCTCATTGCTCACCGTCCTAGACGGCGACCAGCCCTGTCAGACATGTCCCATGCCCTTCTCCTACGACTGTTTTTATCACCGTCCTTCTTCTCTGTTCATGTGGCTCTACAATATCTCATGCTGTATGCCGACAACATAGGCATCACATACTACCTTACCCGAAGGTTGAAAGTGCTCGACACGCAGGAATTACGCGAAGTATGGGGTTTCATATGGTATCTACCAGTGTTCATCGTGTCGGAGAACCATACTAATAGTTTCGCTAGTCATTTGCTTGTCACACGACCTTCCAAATCACGGGCACTGGAATGCTTTGTAGTAGACATCTCACAACGGTCCACACATATAGCCATGATTGTACGTAGGCAATAGCCCCGTAGCTTCAAGCTCACAGCTGATTCCTGTGGAGACCCTCTGGCTTATGCAAGCTTCTTTGCAAGATCTCTCCTCATCACATAGTTCTCCATCTTTTCAGGTATGCCAGCGGACGTTGCAAAGATGTCATGAAATCATCTTCGGTGATCTTCCAACTCCAGTCTCTAGTCCGTACTCTGGCTTGGACCTGCCATTCCAGGCGCGCTTCTCACGTCGGAAGGTTAAAACCCGTGTCGAGCCAGCACTCATTGGACTTGGTCTGATGTTAGCTGGAACTCCAGCCATGCCTGAGCTTACTGAGATTATGGGTGAGGTTGCGTTACAGCAGGGCCGTGCTGATGAGGACGGATCAGACCTGAAAAGCGTCCAGACCGATGACAATGACGTTGCTTCGGGATCAGGGAAGACCACCCGTAATGACTCTGGGGATGATGATGACAATGATTCAGATGGAAAAAATGAAGATGACCGTACGGCTAGTTCTCATGAACGCTCATCTAATGATATTTGTACCCCCCATGGTCCTGCAGTCTCCAAGAAGCGAACGATTCTCAAACGTCGTCGGACGATTGTTGCCGCACAGACAAGTCCCGCTCTGGTCCATTTGCAAAACATGCATCGGTCAACATTATCTGAGGATCCACTCGATCAGCTTGATCCCTCACAACAAGCACGCGTTGCCAGCCCATACCAATCATCTCCTTCGATACCAACTACCCAGCATCCTTTTCGGCAGAGTACACTGAGCTTCAGCGATAACCTCCTTCAACGGTATGATTTGAATTCACAGGCACATCTCCTTAGAAGTCACTATTATCATTCAGAAGTAAGCAGTTTCCGTTGTTATCATCACTTTGGTTTTACATAAGCATAACAGGTCCAATTCCTAATAACGCTCGAACATATCTCTAACCGCCTACTTGTCGTGCCCAAACCTGCGCGAGTAAGCGCCCTTAGAGCCGAATTAACTGCTCTTAACCACAAGCTTCCCGCAGAGGTAACATCTTCCTCTCTGTTTCTACCCAGTTCGTGATATAGGATCTCAGGTGTGCATGCCTATGTGGTGCTCTTCATCCGATAACACTGCGTCTCGGAATGCCTCTCAACCGCACCACAAGATCGTTCGAATTCCCCCTGGTGAAAGCGTTGTGCTCAATTCTGCGGAGCGAGCACCTTATTTACTCATCATCGAGATACTGCACGACGACCTCGACTTTGACCCGACAAAGAGAAGCAATAAGGAGACGCTGAAGCGTATAGTAACAAAGGAGAATGAACGCAAAGGTGCTTCGAGAGAACTTATTGCTTTCACCAGGTCACCTCTTTCCTCGAAACACAGGCCCCTTGGAGATCCTGTTGTTGGCTCGGAAAATGCCTTGGGAAATGAGTCTGCTGAGGAGGCAGAAGCTTCGTTGGTCCCTGTAGCTTCTGCTACCAGCAGCACAAGTTCTCTCATCGGTGATGATGAGGAGATGGACCTCGTTGAGCAACTATACGGGGTTGGCGAGTCTCTCCGCGGGCCAATAGACCTTACCGAGTCCATTGTGCTTCCACCTGTGCTAAAGAACAAGGAGCTGGATATGGCTGCGTGGTCTCGAACTTCCTCATTATCTTCACCCAACCCAGAAGGGATTTTGTCGGTGTCTTCTTCACCCGCCTTTCCATCCACTGGTGGCCGGTTTTCGACACTACCTTCAACCACCCAATTGCCCGATCCACCACCACCTATTAGTAAAAGCAATAGTCGTATACTCTCGCTCGACGATTACTCCGAACGCATGCGTACGGCAGCTGTCATGCTTTCGCAGCTCAATGCAAACCTTGTTCGCGAGACAGTAACCACATTGCCTTCTTCTGATTCGACGGCGACACTTGATAGTTCAAGTTCACCGTCTGGCCCTTTGAGCTGGCTCCCTGGTTCTGGCTGGTTAGGCGGTCCGAATCACCAGGCAAACATCGGGCCACTACATCCCTCGCTCGCTGGAAGGGCTGGCGATTCACCAGCGACCACCCGAATGCGTGTGCAGCATGCAGAGGCAGCCGCCATCAGGGACCGTATCATGAAGGAGATGATTGCGCTTGAAGAAGAGCGAATGGAGCGCATGCGAGAACACAGGGAAGGAGAAGGGATCATGCGCATTGGTGATGTGGGCGATAACCTGAAGACTGCTGAGGACGAAACCATCATCAAGCGTGAGCTAAACAAGGCCGATCCTTCCGCCTTAATATTCAGCGAATCTTGGGCGACGAAGAAGGTGGGTTTGACCAATTTTGCTATTGTATGACTGCAATTTCCGCCTTTTCAGAGTCGAATACAGCACGGATCACCGTATGGTCATCTAGGTAAGGTTATAGCCTTGCTATGAAAATTTGTATTCAGTCATTGAACCCACCATCGCCAGCGAACTGGGATTGTGTTTCTGTAATCGTTAAAACTGGCGGCGACCTTCGCCAAGAACAGGTCGCCGTTCAGCTTATACAGCAGTTTGAGCAGATTTGGCAAGAAGAGGACTGTCAATGCTGGGTCCGCTAGTGAGTTCGCTTCACCAAGTTACGTTAGTGGCATGAACTTAACTCTCTTCAGCTTCCAAATCTTAATCACTGGCGCATCATCGGGCTTGGTGGAGACCATAACAGACGCTGTGTCAATACACTCCATCAAGAAGTCTGAATACGCAAGACGGTTGGCGGAAGGCCGTTTCGGATATGTTACTCTCCTTGATCACTTCAAGTCGGTTGGTCCCTCGTTTTATCGTTTTGCGCAAGCGATGACGTGCTGACATGCGTGTCAAGACTTACGGTGATCCATCTATGGCCAAGTTTGTCCGAGCGCAACGCAACTTTGCGAAGTCACTCGCAGGTCTGTTATGCTCAACACCTCAATTCCCATATTCAATGCTCTACCCATTTTGTAGGTTATTCCATCGTAACGTACCTGTTGCAAATAAAGGATCGCCATAATGGGAACATATTGTTGGACCGAGAAGGACACCTCATTCACATAGACTTCGGGTTCATGTTGTCGAATTCTCCGGGTAACATAGGTTTTGAGGCTGCACCATTCAAGCTG
Organism: Suillus subalutaceus; assembly: GCF_016647625.1. NCBI lineage: Eukaryota > Fungi > Basidiomycota > Agaricomycetes > Boletales > Suillaceae > Suillus > Suillus subalutaceus. Next base: position 231,603 of record NW_024540304.1, read on the forward strand.
CCACCGGAATATGTCGAAGTGCTGGGGGGTGTGGATGGGGAGTCTTTTTTGGAATTTAAGCGTCTGTTTCGTGAGGGGTTCGAGGCTGCGAGAAAACACTGCGATCGAATCATAAGTCAGTGCCTTATGTTTGATTGGTCCCGTGCATGCCATTGATATCTATCATCCGCAGCTCTGGTGGAACTGATGCAAAAAGGTGAGAGATCCGCAGTCGGTGGGATCAGTTGATCTCAATGACCTGTGTTAGACTCCAAGCTGCCGTGTTTTGCTGCGTTCGGCGAGCATACTGCGGCTCAGTTGCGTGATCGCTTTCAACCCGCCTTGACTCATTCCCTTGTGGGTGAATATATCGACCGTCTCATTGATACCTCCTTGGGCTCCAACTGGACACGTCTTTACGATTCCGTGAGTAATGAGACCAAGGCAATTCTGCATTCCAAGCTGATCTCTTCTTGCAGTATCAATATTATTCGCAATCCATTCTGTAGCCTTAGTCAAACTCCCATCTGAGGTATAGATCGCAGAAAGTGGTATCTATAGTGTTATATATAGGAGTATACCGCCCACTGCTGAGTACATACGCTATCAGGGGGTAATCTACCATTAAAAGTGCGCTTTTTGTGTTTTCCAAGCAGTGCCGATCGGTTCGAACAGAACTGAGACTTCTTTAGTAGAACTTCCGAAGAAGCTCATGGCCATATAATGTGAAGAAGTGATCCCTCGCAACTTGACATTCTTCTGCCCACAACGTCACACCCTGAAGTTCCGACTAACAGATCCGACTAGTTTGCTTTCTTCCTCGCTTGTCCTCTGAGGTGCACCGTCTGCAAATCATTATAAGCATCCCAATGGCTTAGGACACCGCGTCTAATTAACAGTTAGCGCTTCAGAAATTCTCTCTATGGTTCGTGAGAAATAAAATAAAATATGAATATGAATATTAATGCGCTTGTGGCAGGCCCCTATTTTACTCTGTTTCCTTCATGATGGCCACCAAAGCCTTCGACGACAGCAGGTCCGGCGTCTCCAACTTACCTCCCCCTTACGATCCAATCTCTACTTCTGTATCAGCAGATTCCGTCCAGTGCAAACGTTCGTTATTTTCCTTCCCACAATCTAAGCAAAAACGTTGTGCCCCAGTTCTATCTCGCATCCATGAAATTGTCTCTCCTGATTTTACCCTTTCCCCTGTCGGGCCAATTATCAACTCCTGCGCTGCTGCTCTCCAAGCACCAGAGTTCTCCAATCTCCTCCAAAAACCCAATATCAAGGATCACACGGCGCTGTATTGGGCGATTGTAAACAACCGGCGAGAAGCCCTTTGGGAGTTTACTAAATTCATTTCTAAATTCTCGCCTGCTTTCTCTTCCGACTTGCGGCTTGCGTGCATGATAGTCAACGACCACGATTTGTTTATGCAGCTGAAATTGGGGGACAATGTTGATCGTAAGTGCATGATACACAATGTCCTGAGGGAGCGTTATTTAACTCACCACATGCTATTAGCCGAGGATAAGTCTTTGAGATGCATGTTGGGTTGTCCGCGAGATGAGATTGATGTGCTACAGCATGGATCCAGCGAGGTGAATCATTCACCCGAAGATATTCTTGTCCATGAAGGGGATAGTGTAGGCAAAAACTACTTCTTTGCTCGTTTCGTCTTCAGGATGTTCCAGAAACGCTTGCGTATCAGACAGAAATTGGCAGTAGAGTTTGTTGCCCGGGGTATGTGGTTTGTAATTTTGGCTTGTTCCTCGCGCTGACACGAACACCATATTCCCTGAAGGGCGTATATGGGTATTGCGCATCTATATGGGGCCGAAAGGGAAGTGGTGGCTTGAGTATGGTCTTTCTGACCATAGCTTGCCAGTACCACAACCAAACGCCAAACTTGCAATCCGGGCTCACAGCAGGCCTCCTTACTCGAGCAGTGTGATCCAGAAACCTCTGATTATAAATATACAACATCCACAGGACACGCTTGTACCTGAGGGGTAGGTTTATCATTCCCACTCATCCGAAGCCAAGGCATACTGAAGTCTACTTATTTACTTCCCTTCTCTGGCTAATGCACAGATCATCTCGCCGTTGCACTCATATTGAACCAGGCAAGAACATAGTCGCAGTTGTAGGCCAGTCGGATGATTGGCCAATGGACAAGTAAGTCTTCTTCCTTAATTTTCCTCATAGTGCGCTATGTTTATATTGTCGTGTTTTGCTTTAGCGATACTGTCTATGTAGACTGCGATGGCACCCTAATTATGGGGCTTACGATGATGATAGAATAATGCTACCCCCGGTCAGCCTATCTCCGATTTAATCTAAAAAACCAATACTCACCTGCTCGTGGCAGGGTAATGCATAATCATAACTGATTAGAGACAAGTCGTTATGTATGGTTGATGCTTGTCCTTCGTCGCGACACATAACGCCCTCGAGCCCCTCAGTATACATAATGTCTGCAAGGATTATCTACGTATGAATCTTCTGATAGTTTTGAATCTGTACCAGTGGTTGAGACTGGAAAAAGTTGTGGGCTGGGTATACCGCTTTCTATACCACAAGTGGTGTTCTTTCATGATCGAACTTGCCAGTGCGATAACATTTTCCATGTCTTGCACGATGGCTTGGAACTTGGAAGGATGCCTGCCATGACTCTGCTGTGATCGAGAATTCAGGAATGTTAGTATGACATGTGCAACTTACGGGTCTAGGATGACCGAAACTAGACCGTCCGTGCCTCCGAGTCCTGTGCAATCAACGATGACGGATGCTTTCCAGCTGTTCCCGTTGGTAATCTCAGATCTGCCACGATACTAGACATGTCACTGATGAACTAGAACAGAAAAAATCCGATAAGCGCTGTATGACTCTAAGAATTACTGACTTGGATATGATCCGCCATTGGAATAAGGGCCTGTGGATTCTGCAGAATCGATGGTGCACGGACATTAAAATTTAATTCCAGCATGAAGATTCGGTGGCCCTGGCAGGGCTGGCGGAACTTGAACGGAACCCTCGCACTCTATATGGGCTTGTTTCATGGCTGGTTTATCAATGCACGGAAAATACTTTACGACATTTTCCATCGCTACCCCAAGTATTGCAACATGTCTAGATATTTCTAGACCGCTGTCTCGCTCTGTAGCATGTTCTCCCTTCGCTAACTGCTCCCTCCGGGGTTTGTGTGTCTGCGCCAAATCACCTACCACTGCCTCATAACGCCCAGCACTGTCACGCCCTCCATTCAAGCGGCAGGATCGCACGAACACGCTGCAGCGCGGGGTCGAGTAGTGATGTTAGGTTCAAGTCTTGGACTTTGCTGGTTTGAATGAAAACTGCGCGCTGTGCACAAGCATTTAATGTATTAAATGGCCTCCGCCAGGATCTCCTTCTTCGTACTCACCTATATAAATTCAAGGATGTGAACATTCGGGGTCAGCGGGCCAACACACACGCTGCTGCTGTGTTCAGAAAGGTCGAGCGTAATGTTACAGAGGCGCGGGGAGGTTCTTTCAGATGGCGAGTAGTTCCCATTTCTTGCCGCTACATTCTTTTAATATCGTCAGCGCTGCACAGTGAGTAGTGTAAAGCCAGAACACGAACCACTGGACAGAGGAAGTGCAACTTTTTCTGGAGATGTGGGTGTGTTCCAAGAATTCCTTTCCGAGTCGTGGCATGCTGCATGGTGGGATGAGCAGGAAAGACGAAGAGTGGGTATGCCTGATGCTGAGACTGAGGACATCAAAAGTTGTGCCAAACCCCAAGCATCTCTTCGGACACCTGATGCTGTGGCACTCATGCATGATGATACTGTTACTATAGTCTAGACCTCATGCATGTTCTACTGCCAGTGGTCGGATGTTCTTAGTATCAATGAACAAATCTATAGATGGCTACATGAATGTTACCATAACAGGTTCTCAATAGAAGGAGATTGATTGCACCGATGATAGTAAAACTTAATTGCCATCCGAGAACTTGGACAGTCGAATGGGGCCTCCAGACGGTGACAACAGGCGACAACAGGAGCAGGAACGTTGATAGGTATCCTAGGAGGCACTCCTAGGATACATGTCAATGTTCCTACTCCGACCCATGGTGCTGAATAATGCAGTCCACCTTGTAGGCGATTGTGATATGTTCTGTTAGAATAAGATTATTAGAAACATGATGTAAGATCGAGTTCATCTCCATACGGTGACTCGGACGTGTCACCTGATTCATCCGCAAGTAAAAAACATCTGCACTTTTCTACCTGCGGATGAACCAGGTGAATGTCACCGTATGGGACTACGGCTGAGTGTCATAAATGTAAACACTAATAATATCCTATTTGGAAAATTAAGAGGGTGATTCCTATCGTCTAGACGCTGGCTGGGATTTCGTTGTCGTAGTTGAGCCGGTACCAAACTTCAGGGTGCTGAAAAGGGCACTGAACCCTGCAAAAGCCAATGAGGGGTTCCGCAATCTTTGGATATACTTTTCCAAGTGGGAAAAGTATACCCAAAGATTGCGCATCTTCCACTTCTTCCATGCTCGTCCAATTCGATGGGTACAAAACTGGCCCGCCAGTCAGAACACTTAAGCCCGCCATCAAATTACATACTTACATTTGATGAAGAATCCATCTGTTACCCTGAGCACACGCAGTTTTGGCTCGAGATCTCGAACAATAAGAGGTTTGACCGGCCCGCCGGGAGTTACGGTTGTGGCGACATGCCCGGAGATCTCGGTAATGTCGGCGTTGAACGACATGGAGGTTCGTGAGGGGTATATGAGGGTATATGGGGTATATATATCGGCGGATTTGTTAGAAGGAACACGCTCAGTGGTTGAAGACAACGACTGAGGTGAGCGTATTATATGTATATGAGGACGCATGTGATTAAGTGAGAGAAAAAGGAAATGTACTATGCGATGACGACGATGACGTCCAATGACGATTCTCTACTCAGGAAGAGTATTGTTTGTTTATATTTATTCAGAATCTTCTGTTTACAACATACACTGGCAAGCGATCCCAAAGCAATCCGCTCGCCTGCGAATGGTCATGGTCTTTTATTTTTCTCAAGATCTCTCTATAGCAGTAACGAAGAGTAAGCCATGTCCCTTTCATCATTCGTGGGCGACCACAACGCTTGAATGTCGCGTCGATTGTGGACTCTCGACAGCGCAGTGTACAATTAACCATGTGCAAATGCATGAGTGTGAAGGTCAAGCACTGCGCGTCGGAGGGTGAGACCTTGCGAGCCATTTAATGTCATCGCATATGCAGGCTGCGACAGAAGTTGTTTTCGGTTCACGGTCCAACTCGAGCGCGCTGGATTAAAGGAGAAGCATCCAACGACTGAAAGTGGAGCAGAAGAGGGTTCATCACTTCAATTCAGCCAATACAATGGTATATCAGGTAACAGACGAATGCCAGGATTTGCACGACCCTCAGGCTCACCGGAACTCATTGGACGTGCAATTATATCCCACTGGCAACAACTTATCAAGTTCCGAGTGTTCTACGTCGCGTATTTAAGACACAAATCAAACTGTTGATTTTTGGTCTGCTTCGTCTTTTACTTCCTTTGTGATAAATCATTGTCACCCCATGTCAGATTTATAGCTTCTACAATCTTCCGTCAAGGACTCAGAAGCCATCGAGCATCTGGCCTCATCGCGGAACATCTCACCGAGACATACCAGCATCGGCAGTCTGCACATCCTGTCAATCCCCTGCGAGGCACACATCGACAACTACTGCTATTTCTCACTGATGTCAGACCACTGACTCGAATGTTGTACAGTTCCATACTGTTATGTAGCCACTCTTCAGCCCACACTCTATTCCCTTGTTCTCCTCCATGACAAGGTTAGGACCATACTCGATTTAGTAGCCGCACGGACGAATTGGTCTCTCAAGTCTACTAGGAGTAAGAGCCTGCTCCATTCCTTTAATAATACAATTCTTCCTGTTCTGAACAATTAGACTTAAAAAAGCGACCGCATTATCACGAGGACTCGGACGGCAACGGCAACATCTACAGCTCCCTAGGCCTGACCGCTGGCGTTTGACAAAACCCTCCTCCACACTTCGTGGGCGTCGGGGAAACCCTCGATTATGATCCACGATGGCCCTGAGGTGTACCTGTATACTCAAATATACCGTATTGGCGCAGGAGTCCCTCTGGTGGATGGAGAGATACCGCATTCACCGAGCAAGGAGTATCTACAGAACCTCGTCGATCGATTCGGGCCCACATTCCTCTCATCAGACGCTTCAGTGAATCCCAACTCCACACCAGTACGCATCAAGGAAGTTATATGGTCAACTCGGTTCCGCACGCATTCCGCCATCGCTGACAAGACCTTCACTCGGCTTGGTGGAGACGAGCTCTAGGGTGCTACAGTAGGAGCTGATAAGATCACCACGAAACACGGTGGCATCATCCTTCTTGTTGGACATGCGGCGCACATCCACTCTCCCGCCGGCGGCCAGGGGATGAACCTCGGCATCCGTGACGCAGTGTTCCTTGGAGAGGCTCTCGTAAAGCATATAAACGCGTCTGCTTCGCAGCCCTCCAGCGTCGACGCTGATTATATCTTGCGTGAATTTGCAGAGGAGAGGCATAAACGCGCTCTAGAAGTGATTGCATTAACTAAGAACATGCTTTCATTTATGGGGATGCCGGATAAGAAGATATCATGGCTGTTCCCAATCTCGGCTACCACTGCGCGGGACTGGGTGATGTGGCTTGGCTTCAAGTTTAGCTTCATGCAGGCAAAGATGGCGTGGGCGATGAGTGGACTGGGGAGAAGATAGTGAGCATTTTTTTGTGGATATAATTCAATCGTGCTCGAACTTTTCACCCTCACCCCTCCATTTTTTTATACGATTGAGGTCATTACTCGATTTTTTTACCTTCTCTTCTCCATTATTTGATATTGCGCGCTCGTACGCCTAGTTCACATTACCTTCACGTGCTCTTAATACTTATTCTTTTTACAAGTGAATGCGTGGTTGGATAAGTTCTGCGGTTGGATAAGTAGTCGTTTATCAGTGACGAATGCATGCTGACAGAGCGAAGCGCAGAATCAGTCTCCCCTAAGTAGGCCAATACAATTCAAGGTACAAGTAACTTGCATATGTACCACATAAAACTTCGACTTCAGACTACTAACAGGTCTAAGTTACTTGGAGTGTTTCGTGGACGTGCTACACACCACTACCAGTCGTGATCGATACACGCACGCCCTCCTGAATCATGACGGGTCCTGCATCGAAGTCGGCTACGAGATTAGCGTGATATTTTCGAACGCTATGGATGAGGCGTGGTCCCACAAACATCTGTACGAGCGCGAAAATACAGCTGGGTTTCCATGGAATAAGAGTGCCATAGAAACGGTGAACCGTAGTCGCATGCAGAGATAGTTCAGCACACCGAGATCGTTGAAGACGAACAACCGAGGTTGAAACAAGAAACGGTCAATAAAGCTATCATGTGCGGAATTTCAGCAACACAAGATAACTGCATTGAAAGTGCAAGTTCACCTTGTGAAGCAAACCACGTGAGTTTGTATTAACACCATGAAAGAATCCCTGGTGGTCCTCCCTGTCGATTGTCCGAGTCGCTGCAACTCACGGAAGTACTTTACAGCAATCCGCGCTGTCGAATCAATCGTCGGCCACCAGCTGGGATTATTTGAAACTAGGGTCATATTCGAGGGATGGGAGTGAGGGGGTAGCGAACTTGATGGTGGTGTAACAGGGGCGTTTCTGCTAGATATACCACCACCATCTTGAGCCATAATGTGGATGAATATTCGTTCCTATCTTGATTCACAGCCATAAGCACTGTCATATGAAACGAAGTAGAAACTGTAAGTCCTCGGTTGGATCAAGTGTATGTATGAGAGACTTGATTATGGATCTGCGAGGCGGTGTTACACACGCGGAATACTTGAACAACACGAAGGTTTGAAAAGCCGTGCGCGATGCCAAGTATGTTCTTGCCTGACTTGAAGGAGTTCCGATAGTTAAATTATCGATCTAACACAGGCCTATGCGTGATGTGTTCACCGAAGAAACCTGCTGGCGTCTCAGTGATTATCGGCACTCTCAGTTCGAGTCGCCGGCCTAGGTCTGGGGAGGATAACAGCTCATCCGCTGACAAGGGTCTCCAAATCCAAACAAGGCTCGACGTTAACCTCAGCATGACACCGGAACGCAGAAATAGAAACAGAATAGGTGCAAACACAGCAAACGTTGGACAGAAGACTCGGATTTTCAACACCGTGACAATACCTCCAAGTGTATGCCCTGCAACATTAATGGTTGTCTCATGCCCTTTGCCTCCGAGTCGAACATCGGGGTATAATGTCATAAGGATTGAAAGTAATATCGTAAGGATCTGAGTACTTGCGAATCTGATGGATGCTGATGCAATCCATCATGAGCTCGAGGTTGATAGCCATTTCGCACATCCAAATATATTCAATAACATTAGGAAGTTTCATCAGCTCTACTTCGTTATTATGACAATCGTACATGTTCTGCTATTTCAGAGACTCAACCGGAATCCGCAAGCAGGTTGTGTCAAACCCATCATGTATAAGTGCCTTTGAACCATTAGTAACACATCGTGAATAACTTTCATATGTCGGTACGTTGCTGATCGCGAGACTGACTGCTGACGCCTGAAGCTGGCATGGCCACTGCCAGCTGTGGCATGCCCACTGTTACCAAGGAAGGGAAATGCCAATGAGCTTCCAAGGGGTGCGAACCTTATACAGTGGCCACAAGTAACTTGTCAGTTTTTCCTCTGACTACCATTGATGATCGAAACCGGTCGTCCACATTACTTATCGGAGAAGTAGAATATGTTATCATCTCCACTACCTCGTTGCGGAGTCCGAAACTCCTCAGGAAATCCATTGATCCACACAACTTTAGCATGACTTGTGGACAAGAATGTCCACAGCTGAAGCCGTTAAAGGTCGCACTCCCATACGAACGTGATGTTCCAAGATCACAACACAACACTCAAGACACTTTGTCCACGCCCAACCACCTTCAAGAAATATGTTCCCTAAGACGCCATACCGTCATATCCCCTTCTTCGCGCAAACACCTGCTGGATTCAGGATGTTGAACCCCTCCTTGAAGAACCCTTACTCTCGTCCCTCAGCCAACACCGCCCGTGTAGGTCGTCCACCCATGAAGGCTACTGTTCCAAAGGTCTTCAAGAAGAGCGCGCCCAAGGCTTTCCCCAGTCAAATCGTCCACCCGCGCCGCAAACACTGCCACAAACGCTTCACTTACCATCTCACAGTCACTCGTCCAGGACTCCGTCGCAAAGGCCCCCGGTTCTGCAACCCAGCAAAGCTCAGGCGCGAAAAAGCAGCGTCGGCTCTCAAGGACCTCGAAAATGTCGCTCTTAAGACTATGCAAGCCGGTGGTATGACCGCCGAAGATCGCATTTTCCTCAAGCAGCTCGAGGACCTCCGCGTCGATCAGCTACGCAGTCACACGCTTGGAGATGCCAGAGAGGTAGTCGCACGCGCTGAAGCGTTGGGTCCGCGGCGTGAGTTGGAGCACGTGGAGCGCGACCGCCAAGCTGCCCTCCGATTGGAGGATAAACCACGGAGGCAGAAGGAAGAGGAGGAGCTGCGCCGTTTGGAGGAGGAACGTCAGCGGCAAGAGGAGGAGAAGCGTAGACAAGAGGAAGCCAGGCGCAGACAAGAAGAAGCTAGGCGTCGTGCAGAGGAACTGGCGCGTCTTCGTGAGCAGCGCGAGCGCGAGCTCCAGGCCAAACGAGAGGCTTTCCGTAAAGCCCAGGAGGAAGCTGAACGTCGCGCCCGTGAGCAAGCAGAGCAGCGCCTTCGCGAAGAAGCTCGACGGCAAGAGAGGCAGCGCCAAGAAGAACTTCTTCGCAACAAAGCTCAAGCGGATCTCGTCGCTTTTTTCCAGCTCTACGACGCAAAGTGGCAAGAGCTCAAGCTGAGTCAGAAGTTGACTTCAGTCATGCTCTTCGAGATGCCGTGGCCCACCTTTCAGCAAGGCTGCGCATCCCCCGATGATATCTCCCGCCGCAACGTGGAGGAATTCATCTTCCACCCCCTCCGCCCAGGGATGGAGACCAAGTCGCGCAAAGACCGACTGAAGGTAGAAATACTTAGATTCCACCCCGACAAGTTTAACTCGAGCATCGTGCGCAAGTTGCGGGAGTGCGATAGGGAAAAGGCGAGCGAAATCGCGGGAGCACTGGCTAGAATACTGACGAACATGATGACTGAGGAGGTTCAGAAAGAGAAGGATCAATAGGTCAATATATGCTAAAATTCTGCTGTAGTCATTAGCCATTCTAGGGCAATTAGGATATGTCCAATATGCAACTGTATGACTCTATCAAACCATGTTTAACTTTGCAAGCAAGTCCTGGCTCCTTACGGCAATATCAATAACAGCGATTCTACGTGTTCACACTAATAGTACCATACACTAACAAGTAAAAATATTTGAGCAACACACATTTCCTTTCCAATGGCACTCACCTTTCCGCATCCTTCTTGACCACATACGCAAGCAAATCACATACGCGTTTCAAGTATGCCCACTCATTGGCATAGTATGCGACCAACTTGAAGGAACGATCAGAGACCGCGAACTGAAACCCAAGATGGAAAATGGCCGACTCGGTACGCTCAAGCAAGTTTGTAGACGCCAGAACGTTATCAGGGATAGACAAGATACCCTTGAGCGGACCCTCTTCGGCTTCCTTCATGGCAGTTGTGATGGCCTTGTAAGTTGTGGTACTCTTGAGCTTCACAACAAGGTCGATGCAGGACGCATTGACGACCGGAATACGAAATTCAAGACCACTACAAACATTCAGGGCCAAACCAACAGATCAAAAGGAAATGATGACACACGTGAAGGGATTATCATTCCGACAACCTCCGCTGCTTCAGTGTAGGTTGGAATGATGTTGGCGACGGATTTGATGTCAGTGATGTCCACCGCACGAATACTGGACGTGAAAGCATCTGTTCGATGCCAAATTTGTCATGACGACCTTGGCGATGGGGGCATGGCAATTGATAGTGCTCGAGGCGCTCGAAATGACGGTATACTCTGGTTTGAACTTTGTACGCATCGAGATTGACGCCACAGACAAACATGGGCGCATCAGATAACGCAGTAATGATGACTTTGTTTGGCACCACCCATTAAATGGGCAGCTGCCCTAGTAAGTCATATCGGCATCACAATTTTTGACAGAGCTTACTTGGTGCTCGTGGTGAAAAACCCCTGTTCAAGAGACTTCGTATGTGCAATTTCAAAAATGAGTGGCCTTATTAATAATTGACTCAAACAAATCTTCCGCTTATATAAGCGTTGTACACGCATTCACCACCAACTTGAAGTCTCCTTGCTTTGCTTCTCTCGAAAACAACACGGTCCGTTTGCGGGCGTGACGCTCGGGTTTCTCCGTTTCGTCGATGACGTGAGCGACGAACGTCTTTCTTGCTTCGATCGCGGTGGCGCAGACCCCCGGAACCGCAGCCGCAGATCGAACGTCGGTCTCAGCCCCGTTCGTCGTCGTCGTCGTCGTTCCATTGGGCCGTTTTCTGCTGTACGTTCTTCGGCTAGGACGATTGCTGACACCCGCCTGCTTTTCCCAGATCAATATCCCTCTCGCTGTCCTCCACAGCAAGATTGCACGCAGGAACGAGTCAAACGACTCTGCAAGCCCCTCAGGAGGCCTGCACGTGGGCGGAGCGCTCATCCTCGTCGCTGTGTTACTCTCTCTCAGCCTCCTGGTCACCTACCACTGGTGGAGGCCAAAGATCCCTGTCAACTCGTTCTGCAACTGTTGTCCTTGCCTCATTCCCATCTGCCATCGCGACCGTGACGTCGGAATGACTTCCATCACTACTTTGACGCCCTCTCCTGATCTCCGCACCCAGCTCACCACTGCTACAGCAGGGTCTACTGCTGAACATGGGTCTTTCTGGAGCGTGGCTGGCACGGTCGAAAATGTCGATGGGCCATCAGGGTCCCTGCCTCTCCCGCTCCGCTTTTGATCGGATGGAGAGCCAGAAATCGAGCATGTTGAAATGTGAGGCTGTTGTTCCCCTTTCCTTTGCTTTTCGGTGGGCTGAATCCTTGCATCATGCAGCTACAGTATGGCTGGAAAAGCCCTGAAGCAAAAGTGTGTCCAACTTGGCCTCCCTACCTCTGGTAACAAGACAGTCCTTCGCGAATGACTGGAGGAATTCAGTCGTAACCACGATGCATGGGACAGGTGCATCGGAGCAGTCTGCTCAAAATAATGTTCATTCATCCATCTCCTTCCCAAGGCTCAAACCAGGGGCTCACAAGGCCCACAAGGGCTCGTGAGTGCGTTCGACGAGCAAGCCCAAGGCAGCCAGCCGCCCAAAGCAATCTATGCAGCACCGCGAGCAGCTGCTTGGCACGACAGCATCTGATGCTGCAGCCACTGACATCAGTTGGTCCAAGGACACACGGACGGCACCAGAAATCAGCGCACTGCTGCCTTGGGTGAGTACTTTCGTGCTCACTCTGGCTTTGTCCCACTGAACTGAATACACTGGCGGGCAGGCTGATACCATCACCAGCATGTATCCGTATGCACTGACGGACAGTATACCCATGCCAGCAAGCACCCCAAACACGCCTGCTCTTAGCAGCAACACCACGCCGCAATCTTTCCCTGCTGATGGCCTCTTGGAAGAGGCCATCATCCAGAACGTGGGCATGAGGCTTGTCGAAATTGTTCAAGGTGCCCTCCAGCCAAGCGCTGCTGGTTTGTCTCCATCTGTTCGACCCCAGGTGGCTGAAACGGTGGACATGGTGAGTGGCTATTTCCCCCACATCGCTCCATTCAAACTGACGGTAGCATGTTTGAGCAGGGTGCGAGTGGCGCAGCTACAACTGCCTGCCAACAACCTCCTTTGGAACCAGGCAGCTTGAACAAGCTGCGCATTCTCAATCTTGGGGACGGCACTATTCTCCAACTGGCGGATAACGACATCCCAGATCCCCCTGCTGTCAGTTTCGCCAATGATATACTACGTCTCAATGCAATGTGGGATGACCACACAACGCACTGGAAGAACGAGTCCATCATCACCATTCAAGGCCACCCCATCGCTATCACGTACTGGCCATTGCTCTACCGCTACGGTCATGATCAGCAATGGAAGGGTACGAAAAGCAAGTGGACCGACTGGCGGGTGAGTGCCTCTATCACAACTTCCCTTCCTACTTCTGATCCTCCTTCTGGTTGTGCAGGATGTCATCGAACGCTACAGGCGGGGCACCCCAGATCAATTCTGGGCAGACTTTACGGCTGACAATGGTGAGCGGATGAAATTCACTGCCATTGTCCACAAACTTCGTGATGAGCGCAAGGCAGAACATGCTGCACTGGTGGAGCGTGCTCACCAAGAATTCCATGCCGAGTTCGACGACCTTTTCACTTACCGGCGAGGAGGAGAGGAGCATGTGATGACGAAGCCATCTGCCATTGCGAAGAAATACATCGAATTGACGACTGGACTCATGGTCCGTGACTGATGATGGACAGTAACTAGTAGTAATATCATAGCTTTCTGTGAATAATGATCAATGCTACACGTTCTGTTGACTTGGAGGCTCGGAGTAAGCTTGTGTGCGTGTGTGTTTGTTTGAACACATTGAGGAAAAAAGGGGCCATACTTCAAATAAGGGGCTCTCGCTTCAATCTCACCATCTCCCATATCAACCATAACTACATCGTACACCAGACTCGTTCAAACACAGGCAAGGTAGGCCTCATGGATGACGGTACCACGATACTGACAGATCAGAATAGCATCCACAAGCATGTCAACACCAGTCACAAACAACGACACTAAAGCTAGAGTGATGGGCGATGGTGATGCAAGTCCAGAGCCTGAACTTATGATGGATGTTGAGATACACGACAGTGATGTTAGGCACTTTGCCCAGCTTGGCTTCACGCTGTCAGTCAAGGACCTCGCAAAACAACACGGATTTCATGAAAATGCTATTCGGAACGTTTACATGCAACTGAACGGCTATGCAGAGGCAATGGAAGTCATCGAGGAGATGCGGGATGCTGCAGAGGAGAAAGCTGTGGCCGCGATACTGAAAAGAAAGGAGGAGGACATCAAGGAAGAGGAAGAGGAGTAAACATTCAATGCCATCAATACAAGTAGTATCTATGTCCCAGCCCGCTACAATATGACACCTTTGAAGTTCTTCCTCCAGCGTCCGAGTTCAAAAGAGTCCTTGTCGACACCTTCACAATCAGTCTTTGAAGTTCTTCCTCCAGCGTCCATCCAGTCTTTAAAGTTCTTCCTCTGGCGTCCATCAGTCTTTAAAGTTCTTCCTCTGGCATCCAAGGTCAAAATTGTGCAAGCAGACAATCAGTCTGGAAGACGACGTGCACCAAACCACTCTGAGAAGGGCTTCCTCCAGTGTCCAAGGTCAGAATTGCGTGAGCAGACAATCAGTCTGAAAGATGACGTGCACCAAACCACTCTGAGAAGGGCTTCCTCCAGCGTCCAAGGTCAAAACTGCACAAGAAGACAGTCAGTCTGGAAGATGATGTGCACCAAACCACTCTGAGAAGGGCGCCTACAGTCTTCCTTCCTCGAAAGCAACACCAAAGATGGAGGACAAGGACTTAGGATCTGGGGCCCGAGTTATGAATATTGATACCGCAGGGGATCACCATGCTAAGAATCTGCTTCCCGGACCACATGGGTTTTGGCACGATGATAACAGGTATTGGTATACTGCCGTCCCAGCCAGGGACCTATACAACAAGATGTTCTGAACCTGGTTCCAGTCCATGGGGAACCCATGCTATTTGCGACAGTTCAGCATATGTTTCACTCCATGGAATGCCCAGGATTCAGCATCCAAGGCCAAGAGAGTCCTTGTTGACACCTTGTGTGAACAGACAATCGGTCTTCAAAGTTCTTCCAGCGTCTGAGGCCGAAATAGTCCTTGTTGCTAAGAAAATGCGCTATACAAACAGTGACTGGTAAAATGCAAGGCAAAGAAAGGGAAAATAATGTAATGTAGTACGGACGGCGAGCAGAGTTTAGCCACAGGAACAGCATCTCCCGCACTGAGAGCACTTCACCATCGGCCGTCTGTTAGGGTTCAGGAATTGCTCCCTTGGCTCAGTGGGATCATCATTCGAAGAAATGAGATACTTCACGATTGTCATGTTCGTAAATTCCACACTCCACCCTCCCCACTCGCAGATTCTCCGCAGTGACCAATGCTTCTCGACATGCAGGAACTGGCACCCCCCCCTCCGGAACGAATGTGTGCCATATGGAGTAGGGTCGATGTCAACATCGAGGAGGTTGTTCCAAAAAAGCTCCAGGAACTGCTCAGAGGACTGACGAGTTGAGCGTGAATCATAGTAAGCTGTCAGACAATTGACATACCATGGGACTATTGGCACCCTTGACAGCACTTTAGCGCCCGTCTCATGATCTATCAGGTGGGGTTTCTATGTTGCAGCAAACCTACCTGTGAGGTATGCCTCTCCACAGAGGCTCCCTGTAATTGCCACAAGAGGTCCCTGCCCTTTCCTTAGTGTACTGCCTCTGTACTCCCAGAGGTTCGCGAGGGTAGGTATCAAGCGTGCGAGGCCATGCAGCACCCTCACTGTTTAAAATAGTTGGTTCATATGTTTTACAACACATGTTTCAAACACGGTGAATTCTCAATACTATCATGATGGTGCAACAGACAGTATATTTGGTGTGAATAGGACAGAGACACTAACAACTCGAAGAAGCCATGAACGGGAAAGGGATACGATAAGACATTCAAACCACAAAGAAAATACACACTCGTTGTCCCTCTCTAACTAGTAACAGGCCATCTATACTCATCATCACCCCATGCCGGTCCTGATATTCACAAATACAAGACAAGCTTGTATTGTGCTCGAGCGTGTACGCAGATGGAAGAGCGTGACATTGCAGACAACGGTGAAGGGACAGAGTAAGGATAGAAGGCAATATGATGCCGCACTTGAATCAACAGGATCACGTGCACGAATGCTGTGCCGATTAGTATATGCATGACGGGAGGCTCGCAAGAATGAAACAGAGGTTCACGAGGGTCAAAGAGAGGCTCTTGCGGGTCATATTAATTGCGTGAACATGAGAGAGAGGCACGAGCAGCTCACAGATCAAGTTCTCTCCTACAGGCTGCGAACTGACAAGCTGATCAATTTCTCCTTCGTCCTCGGTAGCGGGATTGCTGACTCCTGTGTCTTCATTGTTGATAGCGGCGATCTGTGGGATGAGGTTGCTATGACTGGGTCCAGCAACTGGCGAATGTTGCTGAATCGCCTTCAACCTCCAGGAGGGCGGCGCCAGTGGTACCTCTACGAACATACGGAGTCTGCGCGAATTAGATGACGTGGGGCCAGAAGTTGAATGAGAGGTGTTGCGCAGACGGGTCAGGCCAAGCCTATCTATGCGTCCATTGGCAAACATTCGTCGCCCGCGAGTGTGAAGTGAATTAATGGGCGCTTCTCCAACGATGACAGGGACACATGAGGCCGTAAGACCTTTGCGAGCGTCTGTCGCAACAGATTTGACAGTGAGGGCGTTTTTCTTGAGGGCATCCGCAAGTTTGAAGCGCTCATACATTGTGAGGTCGTGTATGCCCTTGCTCTTTGCCAGTGTCAAACGTCTCTCGCCGGGCAGAAGGATTTTGTCAGGGTAGTTTTCGAGGATACACCCACGATGGGCTAGAACGGTAGGTAGTGTCTTCCATGGGAAGTTTCCCCCTCGTCCTTCTAGGGTCCCTGTAAAATACTTAGCTGCTCTATACTATGATGTGAATGACACTTACCGAGAAGCGCTGTCAACCCACCAATGATGCAAGGTATTCCATCAAGGAGCCTCCATCCCTCAGGATCACGGACCTGTCGCGACTCCAACCATTTGTCCAACACCTCCTGGGTGTTCACCTTGTAGCGCGATGCCAAACGTTCGAGAACATGATCGAGCTGAGTGAGATCCATGAAAAAGAAAAAGCAAGAGGGAGGAGTGTATAGGAACCACATAACTTCCATTGATAATCAATTCTCTTGTTGTCATCAATGATCGATAGAAGCAACACATGAGAGCGACACACCGGACGAAGTAATTTGAATGCCAAATGCCTTCATATATTATGTGCACGCTGCATGGTCAGAGCCACGGTGGTAAAGTTGTTAGTGCTGTGGTGATTTTCGCAGACTCTTATGTTCAATCCTTCAACTATGCACTTTTTGATCTCTCATTTTTTTTTTTGCGGGAGTGACATGGATCACGCGTGAAATACAAAAGCAAATTAGTTTATTCAGAAGGAGGCACTGCATTCAACTTGAGACAGGAAAGCATGGGGTAACAAAATGACAGTCACTACACTAAAAAGGTGAAAGGAAAGGTATCAGCAGGAGTCTGCCTACTAAAGGGCACAAGAGAAATGTTGGTAAAAGCAAGCACAAGAAAAAAGGTATCAGCGGCGGTCTGCCCATCTATTAGTATCTCCATAGTACCTCCCATCCTGACTGCGCATGCCTTGATAGTAGAGGTCTGATGGATGCCTGCGGTCATCATAGCGGTCATCGTAACCTTCACCAGGTGAGTCGTAACGAGGAGGATAATGGTTGTATCCCATAGGTACACCGTGACGAGCATACCGAGCTTCTTCAAGATTACGGGCGCGTGAAAGGCCGTGGGGATTGAGATTGCTAGTAGGATGGGGATGGGTGCGAATGGTATTGTTCCAATCATAAAGTGAGTCGTGCGCCTCACGATAGTGACCGGCATCGTGTGGGTAGGACGGTCCCTCCTGAGAGTGTACCGAGGGATCATGAGAATGATGCAGATGATCGCGCAATGGCACAGAAGCCTTGCGAGGGTGAAGCAGAGGTCCACGTAATGGCACAGAAGGCTCTCGAGGATGGAGCATAGGCTCTCGCAACGGCACAGAAGGCTCTCGAGAATGATGCAGATGGTCGCATGACGGCACAGAAGCCTCGCGAGGGTGAAGCAGAGGCCCACGTAACGGCACAGAAGGCTCACGAGGATATCTGGGGAGCTTGTGCATGTGTGAAGGAGCCTTGCGTGTGATGGGAGCATCGCGTTGAAGCAATGGAGAATGGGCATAGCGGTTGACCACCTCAATATGAGGATCAGTGTGAAGAGGCTCAGGTTGCGGAAGGGACCTCTCCCCAGCAGGATGTGAAGATGGACGGTCCATGGATTGAGCTTGGGGCCTTCCATTCTCGTCATTGCTAGGTATTGAAGGGGAAGACGTGGTCTGGAGTGTACTATTTGAGGGTTGGGGTTGCTCAGAGCCCTCGTGTTGTGAAGCCACACTGGGCATGACTTCTGGTGGCAAAAATGGGGTGACCATAGTAGCTGGCAGTTCAATTGGGGTGGGGTTTGCTGGCTGAGCTGTGGGCTCAGGCTGAGGGTCAGCAAGCACAACACCACCTTTTCCAGCATCTGTTGTTGCCTTTGAGTCCTTTTGACCTGGAGCATCCTCCTCTTCCGAATCGACCGCATACATCATCTGGTGTACGCGGCGCATGGCTGCCCGGGATGCCTTTGTTACGCGTTTTGGTTTGGGGAGTGCTGCAAATAAGTAAGTTAACAATATGTAGATACCAAAATGTATATACTACGTACCCTTGGATTTCGGCTGTACGTTGGGAGGACTGTCCTGGATGCGAGCTGCAGGTTGAACAGGCTGGGCAGCTGAATAAGATGGTTAGTGAGTAAAGACAAATGATGTATGTAGCACAAACCTTCATAGCCAGACGAGTGCTCTTCGTCAACAGAAGACGACCCCACAGTTAATGGTGACAGCGGCCCCCCTTTCAATACAGAGGCATCGGATGGTGATGGCTTCGCCTTGGAACGCACACCTTCCTTCTTCAGTTCAATGACAACCTCTGCAGACACACGCTTCTTGGACACCCGAGAAGAACTTCCTGACTTCAATTTCCGTTTCTTCCCGCGTAAATCGTCTTCGTATTCAGTGTCCACCTCCGCTGTCACATCCCTTGAGCCCTCCGAAGTTGAAGTGAGTTCAATGACCTCCTGCGCAGCAGCCTTGGGAGCCATTGGCGCAGTTGGCTTAGCAACAACCCGAAAGGGACGAGCAGGAGGAGGGGCGAGGGGCTTGAAAGAAACAGGCTTGGCGACAACCTTAAAGGGACGAGCAGGGGGAGGAGACATGACAGGCGGGGGAGACATGACAGCCTCTCCATCCTCGGGATCACGAGCTCTATTCTTTCCCTTCTTGACTCTGGTCTGTGCAACACTTGTCCCCACACGTTCTGGGCCACCATAGTCTGTATGCCGATCAGCAAACATGCGACGAGCAGATGCGTGCTCCCAAGTGGAAGGAGGAGCCTCTCCGATGATAACCGGCTCTGTTGATTCGATCAATGATGCTACAGAAATTGATTAGAATTAGACTACTAAATAGAGACAAAACTTACTGGGCGTATTGGAAGACTTGACCACCCGCATGGTGCCAGCCTTGAAAGCATCAACAAGCGCTGCAACCTCTTTGAACGTCAATACACCTATCCCCTTGTTATTCTTCGACGTCGGATCATGGGATTCACCCGGCATGAGACACTTGTGGGCGGGATACCCTTCTATGTTCAGGCCGCCAGAGGCTAAGGCACTGGGCATCGTTTTCCAGGGGAAATTCTTGTCGGATGCAAACTTCCCACCAAGTTTAGCTATATGAGCATGTCAGGCTGAACTGAAGAACAACTTGAATAGCTACTTACTGACTTGTGTCGCGATTGCTTTCTTGAGCCACCGGAGAGATTCATCGCGACCCTCGACTTCGGTGGAAGGAATCGAGTCAGCATCCCGAGAAGCGGCTTCTTCATCATCTTCAGGCAAGTCGTTGAAGGCATCATCAACTACTGCCAGTGAGGTTTTATTGCTATTTCGAAGTTGAATCAGAAAGAGATAGTAAGACACTGGTTGAGACTTACTAGACATGAGCTTTGAGGTGACCGATGATAGTGTCATCATCAGCTCGGCATTGTGTACTCCAGAACTACCAGACCAGAATGAGCGATCATCTCAGTATTGAATACCACCCCCAAGATACTTACCTCTGTGGCGCCTGGTGTAGTATGAACTTGACCGAGGGAGGCGTCTTGATTGACGATTTTGCCACAGACAACCATTGCGGTCTCAAAGCCGAATTTAGCAGCAGCGGTATCAGCCTATAACGAAGACAGTCAGGGCACAACAAGCAGTGAGGCATGAAGGGAAGTATACTTACAATACTAAACATCCTTCGATAGTATTTTTGAAACTCTTGTGCGCGTTGAGAGACAGTTTGAGGGGAAGCAGATAGCATTTTCACTTCATCATGGACAGACAGAATGTCTTTGTATGTGTCTGGAAAGGCCTCTTTGAAGAGGTCATAACGTTTTGTCCGAATTGACATACCTAACATCCACGGAACTGTAAGTACGACATCAACAAATATGATAGTAACTTACCCGGAGAGCCTCCGTCTGCAGGAACCTTATACCCAACACGCGCAAGTTCTTGCTCTGTGTGATCCTTGAAGTAACTGCGAGCATATATGTTCCAGAAGTTAGTGCTGACTGTCATCCGACCTTGACTTTTCAAGAACCAGTTGATGACTTGCTGCACTGGAATTGATGTCGACTGAGAGAGCTCAAGGAATGATTGCTCGATTTCGATGAAAACAGCTTCGAGGATCGCATTGTTGTTGGCAGACTTCCGTCCGGGAACAAATGGCTGGTCTGACGTCGAGGAAGGTGCGTCTTTGCTGTCCTGAGGATCAGAGAACAGGTCGTTGATGTTTCCTGCATCAACGGAAGCACCACGTTCATGTGGGGAGGGATGACGAGGAGGGTCAGAAGGCTGTAACTGCTGCCAACATCCTTCAGTGGTGTTGGTGGAATGACATTGGTAGTCATAGGTTCGATTTGATGAGAGCATCCTTCAGCACCCTGAGGTGCTGGAGGTACTGGAGGCTCTGGAGGGGCCGGAGGCTCATGAGAGGGCGCATGCGAGGAGGAAGCCTGGCTGGTGAAACTCGGGCCGGCATCAGAAGACATAAACTGTCCCTGTGTCTCCATGAGCAGTGCCGTGAACGATGCATCATCCATCTGTTCAAAATTCGAGTGCTGTGGCAACCATCCACTCGGTTGTGCATCCATAGTATTGTAAAACATATCCTGTAGAGCTGCAGGATGGGGACGGTCGGGATCGTGGAGACGTGGTGATGGGTGACGAGCCTGAGCAGATGACACATCACCTCCCATGATACCATTACCAGGTGCTGAAGTAACGGTTAGAGCGTCAGGTGGGAACGAGTTTTCCTGACGCTGGATGGCAGCCTCTTTGACAATGCCGACATCGCGCTGCGTAGCCTTGATCCTACTCTGTAGTCTGGTTGGAGTTAACTCCACCGGAGGCGTTTTGGGACGATGCCCACCACCATACTGCTCCTGAATGTAATCTCCACCAGGAGGAAGATGCATAGATTGAGGGGTGGGGCTCCTGGTTCGAGGGGGTATGGGTATTCACCGAATGTATGAATCATAGCTGTGGGATTGTCAGAGACTGTCAGATGCGCTGCGAGGTTGCAAATGTACCAAAGATAATGAAATTATTAATATTTGATGGCGAAAATCGAGAGCAGGCAAGGGCGAGAATGCTGAACGAGTGAGTGTTAGCCAGAAAAAACTGAACCACCAAGAGAGCAACGTACCACAAAAAGAAAAATATCAGAAGCGAGTGATGTCGGAGCAGATGTGTATGATCTAGCCTTAAGAGACGGTCAATTTTTGAAGAAGGTGAAGGGGGGGAAAACAGAGCCTACCTCGACCAGAGCAGACAAGGGCGAGAATGCTGAACGAGTGAGTGTTTAGCCAGAAAAACCGAACAACCAAGAGAGCACGTACCACAAGAGAAAAATTTCAGAAGCGAGTGATGTTGTCAGAGCAGATGTGTATGATCTAGCCTTAAGAGACGGTCAATTTTTGAAGAAGGTGAAGGGGGGGGGGAAACAGAGCCTACCTCGACCTTAAGGGCGCATATTTTGAGTTCATCGCAAGGAGTTTAAAATCCTGCATGCATGGAATGATTCCATTGAGATGCATGCGGCTATACTAAAGTCAGAATATTAGCAGCGGACATTTGAAATCGGGACGCAGCTATGCTGTAATAGAGGGTCGCACTTGCTATGCTGTGACGTTAGGAGGCTTGCAGATGATGGCTCAGGATGGTGAGGTACCACGATGAGTTTCGGTGTAGAGGATCTGGATGGTCTGCAGCAGGAGGCGAGTAGGAAATTTACAACCACAATCAATCATTAAACGTATCATACTACTTACTTTGGTTTAGCATATGAAAGAAGCGATGCCATCGGAAGAATTGACCAACACAGTGGCACATGCTGTAATGAAGGCAATACTGACGCTTAGAGGCTCACGAGGGTGACTCGGATGTTAAGGGTGAAGTGTTGAGGCGTAGTAC
Organism: Suillus subalutaceus; assembly: GCF_016647625.1. NCBI lineage: Eukaryota > Fungi > Basidiomycota > Agaricomycetes > Boletales > Suillaceae > Suillus > Suillus subalutaceus. The sequence continues at coordinate 254,205 of NW_024540304.1, forward strand.
AAGATTGAACCTCCAGAGCCTCTGGGAGTAAACACAACCAATCACATTGCGGAAACAGTTCGTGCTACGATTGCAAGTCAAATACAACACCTTGTAGTGCTCCAACATCATTTGAAATGAGCTCAGATGTCTCCCTCGGAGTGCCCCGTCATCGTGGTATAGGCAAACCAAGAGTATGGGCGGTGGAAGACCTGCACTACCACCAGTAGTGTTTAATGTGCAATGCTGTAAGTACTTCACATTGCTTTATCACACTGAAACATCATGGGTCGCAGAGCTAAATACTTCACACTGGAGGAGAAGAACGCTGCCTTACGCAAACAGAAAGCTTCATACTCAAGGACAGAACGGTGACTCCCTCTACTTATCTTTCTGTGCTGATTGTTTAACAAACTGCAGGGAAAGGCTGCTCGACAGATTCAAAATGCTCGTGCTAAGGCCAAACTCCTGGGACAGAAGAGGACTACTGGATCCCTCAGCAATGCTAAACCACTCCCTCAGTCTTCTCATCACACTGGCAGCGCTTCCCCCTCCCTGACTTGTCTCTGTTTCATCAAGCGTGCTCCGGATCGGAGTTGATCACGAGTCCGATGTACTCCAGTGGGAGAAACCACCACCATACGATTCCCCTCCTCCTCCAAACTCACCAGATGAAGATCGCTTCACTCACAATCTTGCGGACGTCATGCATGGCAGACAGTATCGTTTGGAGAAAGAGACCCGCGCACGTTATGCTCAAATATTTGCAACAGCGAATGCGGAAGTCATCCTGCAGGACATTCAGGCGGCAGAAAGGACATTGTTGGGTAAATGGAACGAGCTTAATGAGTATGTATCGCACATGCAGGGGTTGCGAAAGACATAGGGTGATGGCGGGGTGTTATGTGCAGTGGCAGGCAAGGAAAATCTTCAACTATCGTCGGGAGGCAGACTTAATAATTCGTGGACTGAATCCATACAAGTAGATATCTATGTATATTGATGATCTAGAGGCACGGTACAGAAAGAACGAGAGCTCGTAGATAATGCCGCAGGTGGTGCATATCATCCTCGCAGAGTCCTGTTACATGATGTCCTCATAAGACAGCAGCAATTGCTGCCAATACCCATACTCCACAGTCATAACCATTGGTCTGGACAGGCGTGATCTCAGAAGATAGTTTAGATGCGTGTGCCCAAAGACTCAAAGTATTACTTACTTTCAATGGTCGTGCTGTCCATTCCGTCAAGTTCAGTTGTGACGTGATGATGTCATTGGCGCGCAATAGCAAGGAGACGAGCAATCAGCTTCATGACATCCTTGGAGTACATAAGCCTGGCGTGAAATCGTCGACACAAGTAAACTTACCTTAACATCGTTTTTCCAAGGTTTTTTTTTTCGGCCAGACTATCAAAGAGGTGTAATTCTTTGCTGGAGAAGCGGATAATGCACAGCACCCAATGGCCGATATTGGAGGGACGATGGATAGGAAGAATCCAGACATCTTTCTCCCAGTAACGCGTGTATGATACATTACACCATAGAATGTCGTCTGATGCGTTATAATCGAATGCGAGGGAGGTCGTGGGTGGTTAACAAAGCGCAATGACTAGTGGCGACACTTTTCAGTTCTGAAAATAGCAAAACAGCGCACCCATTGATACAAGTATCATTAAGGAATGCTGTGGGTGAGGTAAGCAAGGCGATGTCCTTCGGCTCGAAAATTTGATGAGGGTATCCATCTCGTGAAGGTAGTTCTCTTCCGGTAACTGTCCCTGAAACAATGACATGCTCCTCCTTACGTGGGACGTAGGAGTCATCTATCAGCACAGACTAAAACCTAGTTAACATTCAAATGATTCCTAAAGGACTTGGCGCACCTCGGGAGCCTCCCACAAGATGACAGCATGAGCGTTATTGACATGATCCATTGAATCAAAGTCTCGATCCTCCTCTCGACCACAAATCATCCTCTATAACGTCAGCGAGAGCGGCATGTTCAAATTCAACTACTGGTAGGTCAAGAGGCTCAGCAAACTCGATATCACTGAGTTCTCCCTCAGGATCAGGTACTTCCAGTAACGTAGTGCTGAGCCAGTGCACGTTTGTGATTGGACACCACCTGAAAGGGTGATGGCAATCTCCAGTGCATCCTTAGCACGGGATGTGAAGCGAAGCGAAGAGGCTAATGGGTTCGCCCAGCGCATTTGAAGTCTGAGTAATTGATTGCGGCGCTGCCTCAGCAAGACAGATATAAGTTCACCTGTCCTATGTATTAAAAACAATTCATACAATAATAAGAACTTACATCCTGGTGTGCGGAGTGCAAGCTCGAGTGCAGCAAGTTCTTCCCCAAAGAAATGACATAGATTGTCGGCCTCGATACCAAGTCGCTTCTGTTTCTTCTCGGCAGCGCTCTCGTTTCAGAAGTGCACGGATGCCGTCTCTGACATCAGCATCTTCCAACCATCGAGGAACTTGTCCTGTCGATGGTGTAATCCACACGTCTTCCATTAGACTGGGATCACTATGCAGCTCTGCAAGCTTGGTCGGGAGAGGATTAGGTAAAGGAATCCCCCAAGAAGGGTCATATAACACTTCTAAGCGCTCACAATAAGCATTAAACTTCCTGAGTGCTGTCAACAGAGCGGGTTGGCGCTTCACAATAGCTTTGGCAGGTTTGTTGATGTAGTTTAGTACCTAAACGACTATCAGTTGATAGCAAATCACAGGTATGAATGATTTACCTAACGCCTGCTGAGCACCGCCAACTGCACGGTCAAGTTTATCCCACTTGAAAAAGCTTGTGATTGCCCGTTTGTGGATGTTCATCTTCAAGTCACGCGCCATCAGAAGAAGCCGAACGAAGTCCAAATTGATGCCTTCTAGTTCAGGGAATTGGTCGTGAATATTGAGGGATGCATATAAAACTTCGACTTTGGCCATAAGACAATCGTGGCCTCTCTCAAGAGCCTCAAGAGCCTCGAGAGTGTCTTGTGAGGCTGTGCCTTTCTCGAGCATGAGCCGGTGGATTGTAGTGCTGTATCGGAGGTATCGAGGTCAGCCTGTAGGATCAATACAGTGTCTAACTCCTTTTTAAGGCGAGCAGGGGCGTCTAAGAACAAACGTAACTCGTATTGTACTCAATATCAACTAAAAACACTTATGTGCGTGGACTGAGAGCTGCGAGCTTCGTTGCTGAGACCACTCTGACTCAAGATCGTCGACAGAAAGTTCGCATTGATCGAGGACGTCTTGGGCAGCAGTTCCCTGGGTCATTAACACCACGCTTGAGGCGTCGTCGAATCCAATCACCTAAGTCAGCTTGCATTTCGGATCCTATAGCTGCGGCCTGACGGTCGATGAGCCAGAGACAGTGCTGACACTGACGTTATGCAATAAGACTTGAATCAATGACAAGAATTAAGAAGGCGTACCGATGACGACCTCTCAACACCAATTAGGCGCACCAAGCGAGACCACAGCCTCTCGGTTTCCTTCTCCATCTGAAAGACCCAGCCCAACGCACATGTGTGGGTTGTACACTAGCTGGCATGCCCACTCGTGCCCATAGGCATGCATGGCAGTGGTTGCAAAGCGCAAACGTGAGACAATACTGCGAGGGAGAATGTCATACTAAGATGATGAGTGGATGAACCTAAATGGAGACCAGATGACTTACCTTGCTAAGGGATCGCGCAAGGACACACCCGACATCATACAAAGCTACAAACCGTAGCATAAGATGGGATCAATGAGAACAAATGTTCCAGGAGGGCCACCGAATATTTCTGCTGTGCTCCTGGAGAGTCGAGTTAGCAAAAAAAAAGAGGGATATCATGACGACAATACAGTGGGCTCAAAAAACCGTCCGTATGTTTTTGCATTTTTCACTATCTATAATATTGTGTGAGAACAAACAAATGCCTCAAAAACATGCTTAGAACCACATTGTAGTATGGCTTCATTCAGGGCTTTCATTTGAGCCCTACAACCGTGGGAATCGGTGGAGATATGGTGGAGATACAAGGCTCACAAAATGGTGACTCATGCGGACAGTTTTTTTGACTCAAGTATTTTACAGTAATAACCAGGTATTCTAGTATTTGTAATGACCTCCCTTGGCTTTAATTACTGCCTCTATCCTTCTAGGCATACTCTCAATTAATTTCTGGCAATCCTCAGCTGTGATCTTCCCCCATTCCACTGCTAACTCTCTCCCAAAGCTCCATACTCCTTTAGGGGGGTTTTCATAGGCTTGAAGCTTTTTCTTGAGTGTTCCCCAGAGATGTTCAATGACATTGACATCAGGAGACTGTGCTGGCCAGTCAAGAACATTGATGTTATGTTCTTCAAACCATTCCCTAGCTCTTCTGGATGTGTGCTTGGGATCATTATCCTGTTGGAAATGATATCTTCTTCATCAATCCCTGATTTCTGCCAAGCTAGGCAGCAAGGTGGTCATTTAAAATGTCCACATACTGCTCGCATTCATCTTCCCCTCAACCTCAGCAAGCATTCCCACACCATTCCATCCCATACAGCAGCCCCATACCATTAAAGAACCTCCTCCAAACTTGACAGTCCATTAACCTCTCTGTCTGTTAGGCCATCTCCCTTCTTTTCCATACATACACCTTCCCATCTGACCCAATCCTATTGATTTTGGTCTCATCTGACCATATAACATGCTTCCAGTCCTCTACAGTCCAGTGTTGATGAGCTAAGGCAAAGGCTAGTCTTCTCTGCCTATGTTTGATGGAGAGAAGAGGCTTTTTCTTCTTTGTTACTGCCTTGAGATGAGCTGCCTTGAGAACATTCCTCACAGTTTGTGAAGAGACAGGGGTAGTGATGGTGGAATTGATATAATGGGTGGCTTGGACAGCATTATCAGCCTTTCCTGTAGTGATATGTTGGATAATAGCCCTTTTGTCAGTAGAGGTAAGCTTGGATGGACGTCCTCCACAAGAGTTTTCCTTGTCTGGGTGGCTTTCTTTGATGAACTTGGCCACAGTGGACTTGCATATTCCAGTTCTAGAGGAAATTTGGCGAGCAGAGAGGCCAGCATAAGACAGAGAGAGGATATTATCTCTTTGAGCAGAGGAGATGGCTTTCATGGTGATTATGACTATGATACATGAGATATTCTGGTTTATATAGTTAGATATAGTCATAAAATAACATAATGACACCACTTTATAATTTATATAATAGTGGCATGATTTTTATGGTGTCATAAATAATGATTTATATAGTTTTAATATACACTCAAAAAACTGTCCACATGAGTCATCATTTTATAAGCCTTATATCTCCACCATATCTCCGCCGATTCCCACGGTGTGGGGCTCAAATAAAAGCCCTGAAGCCATACTACAATGTGGTATAAGTATGTCCCTTGAGGAATTTGTTCATTCTCACACAATATCATAGATAGTGAAAAATGTCAAAACATGCGGACAGTTTTTTGAGAGCCACTGTATGAGTGCCATGATGCCAGTATCATCAAAGCTATCCATTGCCGCCTTCTGTTTTTTCCCATCAGGCTGCTTCGATATGCAGTTTCACATTGGTCGATAGCCTCATCAGGAACGAGGGGTACAGCCGACTTGGCAGGCCTCTTACGTTGAGCCTCTATGCGGCGGCCGACATCATCAACAAACTGCTTTGGAATGAAATAAGTGGGGTCATAAAAGCAGGGGGCAATCCCCTGCCGCACGCCGATGGCGGTGGTGGAAGTTGCCATCTGTGGCAGTGTGAATGTCTCCTCCGTCAGCAGTAGGTTTCCCGAACATCGTCCCTCCGAAACATGCAGGACACCGTTGAATAAGTATGGGTGCGCAGCGGCCTCTACGTAGGGTAGACAGAGGTGACTGAGGTTGAGACTGTGATCCTCTGTTTGAGGACGAAGGGTCGCCACCCGGTCACGGCTATTCTGCAGGGCTTCTTCGACTTGACGTTCGATTTGGACTTGAAGAATGTCAGTACCATTGTACGGCATAGCCCAGGCCTCGACGAAAAGGATCCTGAATAATTTCCCCCTAGTGCAACTAATCAGTTTAAACATATGCTGCATCATGAATAACTTACTCGGGTGTCTGTCATGACGAAACCTCTGCGAGAGTAGTGCGTTTTTAGAGCCGACGCTAAGGCATTGATGGCATCACAGGACCGTTCGAAAAGTGCCCGATAGAATGACAGAAGTTCAATTGAGACAGCCATACGAGGTTGTGAGGGAGCAGGTTGGAAATAGACCATGGTGAAGGAGGACTTGGGGAAGCATGGAGCATCTACAACTGAGGACATCAATAGACGTAAATCCTGAACGGTGTTCATCGGTCAACATGGTGTTAAGTCGTAGATAAGAAACCTACTGTCAAAGAATAAACACGCGATTGATGTTCGCTTTTGAGGGCACGAAAGCGTTGCACATGCAGAGATAACCCTGGGGGTGATCTCCAGTGCTGTCGCTAGCGTTCGTGCCGAATATTTGAGATGAGGTTCGATAAGGAAGGGTATTAGCGTTTTCCAGCTGCTATACGACGAATCCGTAGCCTTGTCAGGCAAAATGCGGCGTTTGACTGGAGATTTCTCTCCAAGTATGTCAGGAAGGAGGTTCTGATGGGATTTCGAAGTCTGGATCAGGGATTTCGGCAAAAGCGTCAGTCTGGCTGGTGTCAGAGACAGTTTCAACTGCATCTACAGCGGGAACTTCACTCTGTTGAGGCTCAGGGTTCATCAGTTGCTGCATACGAACTAGCAGTTGACGGCGTTTGGCTTGGGCGCCAGGTAACTCGAACATGTTTCTGAGTTTTTTTCTTGTCTCTGGGTTTCTTCGGGCTGACGAAGTGGTGGCCTAGTCCAGACGACACACATTGAGCTCCACGAGTAGGAGCGTGAGCACTGATTGAGACCATGGTGAAAGGGAGAGTGCGAGGGAAAATTATGACTCACTAACTCCTCAAACTTAGCGACAATATAGACATCAGAGGCTCTGATTCCTGTGACGTGAGAGCCCCGAGAGCATATAGAGATCACCCCGCTCGAAGGCGAGCGAGGATCGCTGGAGGTGTGCAATAACGAGAGGAGGGTAGTTTCAGGCAGCACGAGCGCCACGGGAGCCACGCCAGGAGGTGCTGGATGAAATGAACGAGGCATGTTATTAATAGAACGGTGGGAGGGCGCACCTCAGAGGTAAGTTTCCCACAACATAAAAACCCTACCTCAAAGGTCTATATTGATACCGAGAAGTAATGCCTGAGGTGACTATTGGCCTCTGAGATTCGGTCACCTGAAGCAATCTTTCGAAAGAGGTAGCCCGACGTGACTTTCGACTCCTTCACCAGGCAGCAAGTGCTCTCACTGGGCAGAGGTGTGCCTCAGACGATGAAAAGGGCCAGAGGTGAAACGGTTTGATGTCTAGGCAAGTGGGCACATGCATGAGTCAATAGTTCACGGTCAAGATGGAGTCACATACCGCCATTTTGATGAGTTTTGCGGAAGGGAAGGTGTAGCACTATCTGGGTATCGTGCACGCGAAGATCGTACCTGTATCTTCAGAACCTCGTCAAAACGAAGCATGCATATGAATGCCACAGTATAGGCAGCTGACAGAAGCCGCCATACACGCCCACCACCCCAT